>NC_081755.1:47909281-48209281 GCF_963082965.1 Carassius carassius
CAGCATGACAAACACGCTGCACATGGAGGAGATGGATGGAGTGATGTGAAAAAAGGTGTGGGTGGAGGAGTGTGAGGACCAGATCAAAAACACGTCTGTGGAAAAATAGTGAGAGATGGAGGCCAGAGGCTGAGTGTAAGAACCCGAGGAAAGACTGAGCAAGGGTACAAACACAGAGAGACAGAAGGAAAGTCATTAACTGGAAAGAAAGTTTCTGAAATGTTCCCACACAGGTAGTTTAGTGTCAGTCATATAAACACAAATCCACTCAGCACCATAATTATTTCTCTGTACAAAGTAATTATTACTTACAGATACTTGAAGTAGATATTATGTGAATACATATTAATATTTATACAGTTTTATATTCAGTACTTAAAGTGCGCATCCGTATATAAGTCTTATAAATGTATTTATTGTAATTACTTGTTCCTAAATGCATATAACTTCAATTTTTCTCTCTAAAACTTGTGTAGAAAAAAAAGCTTAAATACTGAAATTAATTCTCCTTATTTAATGTTTCAAGATATATGTTAAATTATTTATTTAGAGATGTTTATTAATTAGACAAAAATCTGTGTGCTGGAGCTTTAAAGAACCAAAACTGGTGAGTCTGAGGTGAAATACCAAGAGGTTTGAGGTTTATCACACATCCAGATCACAGCTCAAGATCCCTACGAAGACAGATATTGTTGTTAACATGAAGAGGGCTCTCCTGACCGTACAGGACCACCGAGGAGCCTTTATTTTGGAGGTTGTGTAACACTCTGCTGGACCGTCTTGCTCAGTTTAGCAGAGACGAACCAAGATAAAAAGAGAGAGAGAGGAATTTTAGTCTCTGGGTTATTTTTAACCAAGAACAGGAAGTGCTGTGTTGACTCCCCAAACACACACCTGACACCGCCGGAAACAGTTTCTGCAGAGACAGTCACGTGACCTGTGAGGGTCTGATGATTATTATCACGACTCCATTCAGGGGTCATTGACAAATAAGAAGGTCCAAAATTGTTATGTTATTAGAGGTGCAATCTTTGTGTTCCTGGTGATTTCATAATAAAGAAAAAAAGAACAGACAACTCTTTAAAGACACAAATGATGCAAATATATACATATTTGTCACACACACACACACTTCAGCTGATGGTGTCACAGGGAGCCGTCTTGCTCTGCCTCTTTCCACCGGTAGCCCGCAAAAATCCCAGTAATCCCAGTTATTTCCGCCCCTGTGTTTGTTTGGCAGGCGTGAACACCTGAGACGCTCAGAACTGAAGCCGTGTGTTCTGCACACACCACTCCTCTGTTCACTCTCTCACCGCGACACAGCGCCATCTAGGGAAGAACAATTATGACACATGGATTTAAAAAAACTGCATGTTGAACCGCACTAATTGGGGGAAAATGCATAGCATTAACTGTGCTTGCATTTCATTGCATTGTATTATCAGGGCTTGCATATTTAGCAGCTAAAATGTAACATGGTTGTATATTTAAATAATTTCACACACCTTTTCATTAATTAACTAATAATAAATGTGCCTTATAAAAACACTACTGATGTGCATCTTGAGACAAAACAACAGAACTGGCATATTTTAAGATCAGTCAGTGCAAGTTTCTTTCAGTTAAAACATCCCAGACATTCATTTTAGTCTGGGACTACGTCTAAGCCTTGTCTGTGAAACCTTATCTATTCAATTATTTGTAACTTATTGTATGCATATTCGTATATTCCTTATTTATTCTGTATATAGGCTAGTGCTGCTGGACCTGCGTACATATTTTTTTTCTCATGTGCAAACATGTAGACTACAGAATGACGATAAAATACATAGAACCTATTTAATAATAGATGTTGTGTAATATTGTTTGTTGTCTAAAAACATTGATGTTTTCTTTGTTTGATTTTCCAGTTTTACCTGACTTATTTACCTGAATAATGCCATGCTATGTCAATATAACACAGTTAAATGAATAAAGGACATGAAAAAAAAACTATTAGTGCCAAACAGAGATTATTTGTTTCCTCTCTGTTTTGTTCCAGTTTCTATTAAAGGTACAAATTTTAAGATATTTGCAGTAAAATATTCAAAAACCACTAGGCTAGTGTTATATATTTTGTCTAGCTGATTACTAACAATATCTCTAATGTTTTCAACTACTTGTAAATCATGAGAAAATTCCCATTCTAAACAGTGACACAGGGCAGTGCAGTCGCCTGTCAATGACGTTAGTTACCCTTTGTTACCGCCTTTACTGACGTAGAAAACACATGATAACAGTGTCGTGGACAAATGCGGAAGTAGCTTCACGACAAACTTCAACTAGAAAGAGATGCCGATCTCGCTTGTGTTTTACTCGACAGGTGAGTTGTTTTGATTCGTATCTTTACAGAAAACGTATGCTATGATAACGATCAACAAGATTAGTATTGTGGGGCATATACACCAAACGCGAAGCATCGCGTCCAGGGGCACCGGACTGGGGGTAAAACCAGTACTGATTACCAGGGCCCCAAAGGAAGAGAGGGCCCTTGAAAAGTCTGGAATATATATTTTCGGGGGGGGTTGCCCATTAGGACTGCCTATGCATAGGGCCGGGGATCTTGTGCAGTGCACCTGATCGCGTCTTTTGACCTGCGCGAGGACGCGTCTGATCTATAGCCTGATCGTCTTTGCATTGACTTTGTATGTAATCTACTCGCGCAAATCGTTGAACTCGCGTTAAATCCATGATTTATCTTTCCGTCTGATTGATGGCCGTCAGCGATTGGATAGAAAACAAGAAATCCCATCATTCCACGCTCCTTCTTAGCGTCATCAAAGTGGCAGGTCTTACAACCTGTACCTTTAAGCGTCAGGGTAATTCACTTGAAATGTAACTTGTCAAGTGAATTTTTTTTAAAAACCGGGATATTATACCTGGGGTACCCCTTTTCTAACCCGAATATTTGGTCTTGTAAACGCGTTTCGGCATATCCCTATCAAAATGTGTGTTCTGCGCATGTTCCATTCGCAAGGAATCTTGGTCTTTTGAGTAGAGACGGCGCATAAAAAAACCCCGCGTGCAGTATAGAGAGGCACAGTAGTGTCAAGTGCTGCTGGTGGATCAGTACCAGCGCCAAAGCGCAAACAAAGACTATTGCTATCTGCCCCAAACTATTCATTATCCGCCTGCTGCTGCTGTTGTTGTTGTTGTCTTTGGATACAGGAAGAAGAATCGGAAATGACGCATATTGCGTCTTGTTGTCCGTACGTCCAGACGCTAACCGTGCGTCGCCGTTTACATCGGGATTGGCGACTGATTACACATTCCATGCATACAGGAGTAACTCTCTCTGCTCACGCATGTAAACGGGTTATCCTGAATGTTTCAGAAACCCAAATAGTGACCTTAACCCGACCATAACCCAAATTTTAACAGCGTGTAAACGTAGTCAATGATGCCATCATTTTGCTGCTTTATTGTTTTTTTTGTTTTTTTATGAGCCGTTCATAGGGAACTCATTTTTTCCACTCCACTGCACTTCTTTTCCATTGTTTTTCTCCCTAAACACGCAGTAGACATGTTTGATGTTTGCACTCTTTTTCATTGTCACGCTCAGCACACGGCGTTCTGAAATGATGGACTCCAGCAACATAGAAAGGTGTTTTTTTTTCAATCCGAGGTGGTGCACATGTATTTTGCTCTATGGCTTGAGCATAAGCTTGTCTTTGCATTGCCGTTTAAGGCATTGATGACCAATGGTGACATTTTGTGGCGTGAATATGTCACCAGTTTACATCGTGATATTTCATGTCATTTCTGTCAGGCTTCAAAGCATCCAGATCTTTAAGTGAAATGACATTACAATCTGCACCTGTTTCTAGGTTTAAATTTAGCGTCTGGTTATTAACCTTGAGGACTTCAGTACTTAAAACTAGCCTACATGGTTTGTAAACAGGAGGGTGCTGTCCTCCAGGAACTCAGTTTGACACCCCTGGCCTACACGCTTCACTGGAGGCTTAAACTCAAGAGAAAAATCTGAGTATAGTATGTGATGCTGAGATCTCTTCTAAAGTTTTAAAAGAGACAAATGTGAGAGATTTGCTTTCCTTTGTGGATGTGGCATTATCCTAACAACCTAACAGAGAGAAAGATGCTTTTTGCCGCATGGGAGTAATATCAATATCTACTAGCAGCGGCAAAATGAACCGCTAAACTACTTTGTGTTAAGACTGTTCATTTCATGACTGTATGAACACTTCTTAGGTACCATTAGGGTATCCAGGTCATGATATACTGTATGCCTTTTTATAATATAACACTTAATAAACTGTCTTTTTGTTGTTGGTTGAAATTTTACATAAATGCCAAAACAAAAACCAACATTGTAACCTGTATCATGCGTATGAGAGATACAATCCAAAGAGCACTATATATTACATTTGTGTATGTGGTCAAATTATTTATAATAAAATTTAGCTCAGTTCAGATCCGTTTTGGTTGAGAAGTTTTGTGTATATTAATTTAAATGTTAAATATGAATGTAACATAGATCAATGCTGCTCTATTCTAATAGAGATTTTTGAGTTAGTTTTGATCAGTGATTAGCAACTGGTGGCCCGCAGTGTCTTTAAGTACGGCCTGCTGGACGATACTATACTCTGTGATCAGTTTTAAAGCTTTTTTCACCTGCTAACAGAGGTGACTTTTCTTTTAGCTCAACTTGGTGTTTCAGGTTTTAAGAGACTGGCATGAATGCATTTCAATTTATATGATATTTAAAAATGAAAATAAACGGGCCAGTATGTGGGGCCAAGTCAAGTGAATTTGTAAAAGATTCATTCATTCAATCGATTTGTTCAAATAGCTGATTCATTCAGGAACTAAGCAAGTGGCTGTCCTTGTGAATGGGTGATTTAATCATTGACCTAACATTCATATATAACTTATAAATCATATGTAAAATTAATAGTAGTTAAGATTGATGCGAATTGGAATTATTAAAATGTGCGGGAAAAAAAATTGCACACACTGTACAAACAAATTGTCTGTTGTTTTTTCAATTTCAATGTTTGTGCTTTTCACTGTTCTTTTGTGTTTGATTTAAGGTTTTCTCACATTATACTTGAGAAAGTTTCAATGCAAGTTAAATTTGAGTGCATTTTGTTAATGTTTAACCTAAATATATCCTGATGTTGATCTTTAACCAATTTTAACACGCCAAAGGTGATTAAAAACTTGTTGAGGCTGACTCGTTATTTGATAATATCTCAAAAGCAAAAAGGAATCAGCGATCAGTGGAGAAGGAACAGAAACACTTTCTAGGATTTATGAGGAGTTTGTTTCTAAACAGACAACAGATCTTTGTGATTCTTATGGGGATTTATTTTTAAAACCGTATTTCAGAAAGTGAAAGTAAAGTTCAGATTGCCGGAGCTCAAAGAGTGAAAATGGCTTCACAATCTCAAAACGAATATATTTGTCCTGTGTGCTGTGAAATCTTTAAGGATCCTGTTCTTTTATCATGTAGTCACAGTGTCTGTAAAGAGTGTCTTCAACAGTTTTGGAGAATCAAGAAAATTCAGGAGTGTCCTGTATGCAGGAGAAGATCCTCAAATCAACATCCTCCTCTTAATCTTGCATTAAAAAACTTGTGTGAGTCATTTCTGAATGAAAGAAAGGAAAGGCGTACATCAGGATCTGAGGAGATCTGTAGTTTACACAGAGAGAAACTCAATCTCTTCTGTCTGGAGGACAAACAGCCAGGGTGTTTACTGTGTAAAGATTCACAACAACATGACAATCACAAATTCAGACCCATCAGTGAAGTTGTTCCATCATATAAGGTAAGACCAGTGCCTCTTTTTTGTCATATGGAAAGAACAGTAAGTAATTAAACACAGTTATCATCGAATTAATTCACTCAGTATTTCTCTCTGCATTTTAACTTACCTTCATATAATGCATAATGTACTGTAGAAAAAGTATTTGCCGTTACTTCTCATGGGGGCCAGCCATTTGATTCAGTGCTCCTCCAGATGACCATATGGATATTTCTTGTTTTTGTGTACATCTTTGTTTATTTAGCGCTTTAACAATACAGATTGTAACAAAGCAACTTAAAAGCACAAAATAGGAAAATAGTGTGTCAATGGGTGGTGTTGGCGCAGTGGATAAGACACATGCCTTTGGTGTGATAGACCCGGGTTCAAATCCACTGTGAGACACCAATGTGTCCCTGAGCAAGACAATTAACCCCTAGTTGCTCCAGAGGTGTGCAACCTCTGACATATACAGCAATTGTAAGTTGCTTTGGATAAAAGCTCAGCTAAATGAAATGAATGAATAAAGCAAAAAGGCAGTACATCATTGAATTCAGTAATGTCGTCATCCAGCTCAGTTCAGTTTAAATAATATCTGTGCAATCAAGTCAAAGAAATCACTGGAAATGAAGGGTCCCCAACTAAGCAAGCCAGAGGTGACAGCGGCAAGGAGCCGAAACTCCATTGGTGACAGAATGGAGAAAAAAACCTTGGGAGAAACCAGGCTCAGTTGGGGGGGGCCGGTTCTCCTCTGACCAGAAGAAACCAGCAGTTCAATTCCAGGCTGCAGCAAAGTCAGATTGTGCAGAAGAATCATCAGTTTCTTGTGGTCGTCTGAGACAAGGTCTTAACTGTGAATTAATATTTCTGCATTTGACATTGAGAGCATAGGTCGTAATTTAGATATATTTTTGAGATGAAAAAATGCAGTTTTACAAATGCTAGAAACGTGGCTTTCAAAGGAAAGATTGCTATCAAATAGCACACTTAGGTTCCTAACTGATGATGAAGAATTGACAGAGCAGCCATCAAGTCTTAAAGTTCTAGGTTATTACATGCAGAGTTTTTAGGTCCTATAATTAACATCTCTTTTTTCAGAATTTAGCAGTAAGAAATTACATATCCAGGTTTTTATATTGACTATGCATTCCATTAATTTTTTTAATTGGTTTATCCGAATTATATAGAATTAATATAGAGTTGAGTATCATCAGCATAACAGTGAAAGTTAACACCGTGCTTCCTGATGATATCTCCCAAGGGTAACATGTATAGCGTGAAAAGTATTGGCCCTAGTACTGAGCCTTGAGGTACTCCATACTGCACTTGTGATCGATATCTAAGGAGAGCGGTTTCAGTACTATGATACGGTCTAAATTCTGACTGGAAATCCTCACAGATAACAATTTTCTCTAAGAAGGAATATAATTGTGTGGATACTACCAAGGGACAATGTAACAAGGGACATTGTTATTGGGAAATGTCCCTGATTCCAGATGCTCTAATTAATGCAGCCTAATGTCCCTTTTAAGGGAGTTTTGTTGTATACTTAATTTCTCAAGATTTAGTTTCAATTTTAGTCTAGCTCCATGTGTAATCTGATTCCAGTTTCAAGTTATTATAAAATTTAGGCTGTATTTCTAGTTAAAAACTGATCACAAATATCATTTATGTTTTAATTTAGACATTTGACAATCCTGAATAGCTCACACTTTAAATTATTTGTTTATTAGGGACCTGGAGTTGCACAGAAACTCACTTGCCCAGGAGGGGCAGAAACACCAGACTGCACTTAAATCTAGTAGAAATAATGTTCAGAATAAATCAAATATAACATTTTATTTGTCAGGTAAAGATTTATCATGTCAATTACATGAAGAATGAGAATCCAATTCAGAATAAGGTTCGATTACAAGTGTGGCAAGGAGTGGTCATGCGGAGGGGGTGGGTGCTATTTGGGACACACACACAATTGTGAAAGCAAAACAATTGGCCAACCACCACAATACTCCAAGTGGACACTAAAAGTATAACCCCCCCCCCCTCCTTTAAGAGTTCCTACTCATAAAAAAATCACATGGTTAACTGGTATAAACTTTGAGACATTCATATCACAATAAAAGTTAAACTGTTACCCAACAAACACAAAGAACAAAGCAGCAGTGCAGTCATACTGATGTACATTCGTCTTCAACCAAGGATGGGTTTCAGACACGTGACTTTTTTTTGTTGTGGCCGCCATCTTTAGGACCTTGAGTAGCATCTCCTCGCTTATCGGAAACCAAAATAACAACTCACCAACAAAGAAAAACAATGTTTTTTTTTAAAGATACTTTAGGATTTTAACCTTATTTAAATGGGCAATCAAACTGCTGACTCCACTAAAGTCTTGTGAAAACTTGCCAATTTGATGTTTGCTGATAGGCTATTTACATCTAACTTTACCTCCTACACAATCCCTCTCCTTACACTCAGGTCATTTTCAGTAAAATTTTCACCTGCTAGAGACTTGTCCATCTGCCCGGATCCATCTGCCACACCCGGCCTGGATTCCTGTTTTCTCACTTTCAGATTCTGGGCCGAATCAACTGGACCAGATTTGACAGCCATAACTTACCGACACTGCCTTATCCAGGCTTACCCTAATTACATTTTTATATCTACTGTACTGTTAATTACTAAACTGTTGTTACTAAATATTTCCTAGACAAAACGTTTACTTTCATTTTTAAATATATAGATTATAAATAACATGCCGTAACAAATCTATAAACATCTAATTATGAAACCAATTTTAATTAAATAACTAGCTTTACCAAGCTGGCATGAGAAAAATGTATTTACAAAACCATGCAAGTACAGCAAAAAAAAAACAGCTTTTATATAATATATTTAACACATTTTGCTAAATTATCCATGCATTTCCCTGAATGAATGAGGCATTTTGTTGAAAAACACATTGGTGAATGGCAAAGTTTTGGAATCAAACATTTTGTACTTGGTAAAATTATTTTAATAATTATTACCTAACTGTTAGTATTAATATATTTTTTTTAGTAATCAGCAAATATTGTTCTTGGTTGTTCATTGTTCATTGCTCATTGTGCAGCATGTCCAGTGAGTTCTTTGCTCAGGAGCTTTAATTTCTGCACCTGTAAAGAGCACATAATGCAGAAGTATCTATTACTAAAGGTCTAACTTGCCATGCCTCCTCCCGTGCCCCCTGCCTAACCCTGGAGACAGGAAGGTGTTGCACTGCACACCCAGACCAACCTTCAGCATGCTATGCTTTCCGAGTCGGGTCCCTGTCCTCCACCGAGCTGCCTCACCCTAGGTATGTCTGTGGTTCCTCTGGTCCCTCTTTTACGGTCTCTGGGAGCCTGGATTGCACTCCCCAGTCCATCTTGATGGCTCATTTTGCTTGTCAGACTAAGCTATGCGATTAAGTTTGCCTGGCGTCCCCCAAAATTCAGGGCCATCCAGTTCACCTCTGTGCTGACCAGCGGTGATTCTGTCTCACGGCCAGAAATCGCAGTCCTGCTAGCAAAGGACGCAATAGAGCTGGTTCCTCCATGAGGTCAGGGTTTTACATCCCTTTTTTCATTATACCCAAGAAAGGTGGTGGGTTACGACCAGTGTTCGAACTATACCATGTCCTTTGGGGGAGACAACTTTTTTTTGGGGGGTGGGGGGTGGGGGGGGTTCTTGCTCGTGCCTCAAATAAGGACTTACAACAGCTACAAGTGTATGCACTATTATACATTATCGATACGAGTGCCTCAAAAAAGGACTTACAATGACTTACAAAGATACATAACAGCTACAACTGTATATGCACTATTATACTTTATCGACACAAATTGATAGGTCAAGAAGACAGCTTTCCTTAGCCACCATATGGGCGGACCTGAATGACGTTGCGGTCTCCTCCATTAATTTAGAATTCACCTCATTTACTTTATTTCGCAGAATCGCCTTTTGCTTAGTCAATGCCACTTCAATGGCCCTCTTGTGTGCAATGCTGTCCCTGTGTTTATATATATTTTTTCACAACTTGTTCTGAGCAGCGCTGCTTATTTCCCCATTAATCCACTCCTCAGACAAGTGCATGCCAGGTAATTTTCAGACAGAAAAAGGTTTTTGTGTCCCTACAAGCGATGCACCCCAAGCTTCCATCCTTAACAAACAGAGAGCCGCAAGCGCACCGCGTGACAAGAACCAACCAATCAGCTTCATCCTTTCCCGTAAAAACGTTGGAAGCTCAGCCAAGATGAAGGAACAGCTGATCATAGCTGTATATGGATTGCCATTTTGAAATAAATTTAGTAGCAGAGCTACTGCAAGTGATTTTTAGTGCTGCAAATCAATTTATCCATTGCTGAAATTTCTGCGTCTTCATGGATGCCTCAGGAGCGCAACTGCCCGATCGCTTTGGAAAGAAGGAGAAAGCGGCACGCCTAGCGTTTTCCACGCGTTTTTAGGCGCGATATGTGAACGGCCTCTAACAGTGTTTGCAGCAGGTGAATCAGTCGTGCTATTAACGTCATCACTACACAATTTCTTAAAAAAACCAAAATTAATTAAACTGCCTTGTTTTCTTTTTGCCATGGCTATGATGCTATAACTGCAGAATGAATTAAGGACTTTGTATGCGATAAATGGCCTCCAACGTTTATTTTCTACGAATCTATGACGTACTAACATATGTGGAATTTGCAGCGCAGCGCCCCCACACCTTGATGCTCATTACAAGAACAGCATGTATAGCAATCTTTATTGAAGTAAATTAGGTTTTAATCGCCGTCATGCATGATTGAATAATATTTCTGCTACTTTACACTTAATAATCCATCATGATCCCATTACACAACTGAAATTGCACTTCAAAATATTCACATTGTCAATATTTTTTGAGACCCCCCAAAATTTCACATTTCCCGTTTTCAGGGGAGCCCATGTCTTATTAACCACATCAACTCTGGGGACCCACCGGTGGGTCCAATATTGCATATGCCTAATTCTCAAAAAATCAAAATAACAGCTCAAGTGGTTAAGGGGAGCCGAGCTCCCCTTAGCTCCCCCGTAGTTCACACTATGGTTACGACCAATCTTGGACCTTTGAGTTTTGAGCCAGGCTCTTCACAAGCTACTGTTCAAAATGTTGATGCAGGAACACATTTTCAAATGCATCACTCCCCAAGATTGATTTGCAGCAATCGACATGAAGCGTACATTCATGTCTTGATTCTCCCTCGGCACAGGCCATTTCTCCACTTTGCATTTGAGGGATGGACATATAAGTACAAGGTCCTGCTCTTCGGGCTGTCCTTGTCACCCTATGTCTTCATGAAGGTTGCAGAGACTACCCTTATTCCCATGAGAGAACATGGCATTCGCATTCTCAACAATCTCGACGAAGGGCTTATTCTGGCTCAGTCACGGGATCAGTTGTGGAAACATAGGGACATGGTGCTCAGTCGCCTCAGCCAGCTGGGACCTTGGTCAACTGGAAAAAGAGCAAACTATCACAGCAGCCCCACTGAAATTATTTCAGAGGATCCTGTGAAATATGGCATCCGCAGCCACAGTGAAGCCGCTCGGACCGCTTAAAATGAGGCTGCTTCAGCACTGGCTTCATGGTCGAGTCCCAAGATGGGCGTAGCAATGTGGCAAACATCAAGTGAAAATCCCTCCGGCCTGTCGCCAAGCTTTCAGCCTGTAGTCAGACCCTACATTTCTACGGGCAGGAGTTCCCCTAGTACAGGTGTCCATGCATGCTGTTGTGTTCACGGATGCCTCCACCACATGTTGGGGTGCCACGTATAATGGGCATGCAGCTTGGGGTATGATGACGGGTCCCCATCTGCATTGACATATCACTTGCATTGAGTTTCTTGCAGTACGCCTTGCACTGGGCCGCTACGAGGCAAGCATGTATTGGTCGGTACGGACAACACTACAACCATTGTGTACATCAACCATCAAGGTGGTCTAGGAGGAGCAGGTCCTGCTAGTTGCACCTTACTGGCCCAACCAGACCTGGTTCCCACAACTAATGCTATTCATGACAGCCCCTCCATGGTTTATTCCTCTGAGGAAGAGCCTACTTCTCACAGACGGGGCAACCTTTGACACCCATGTCTGGATCTCTGGAACCTCCATGTTTGGTCTCTAAATGGGACATGGAGGTCTTAGGTGATCAACCCCAGGAGGTGGTAGATACCATCACTTCGGCAAGAGCACCCTCTAAGAGGTGTGCCTATACCTTGAAGTGAAACCTGTTCACTGAATGGGGCTCTTCTCACTGGAAAGACCCCTAGAGATGCCCAATCAGGGATGTGTTTATCTTTCTTCAAGAGGGGTTGGAGCGAAGGTAGTCTCCCTCCATCCTAAAAGTGTATGTTGTCGCAATTGTCATCATGATCCTGTAGATTCTCTGGGAAAGCACAATCTGATCATCAGGTTCCTGAGGGGCGTCATTTTTTGTGTGTGCGGCACATTGTTTCTTGGCGCACACAGCTTAGAGGGATCACTGATACAGAGAAACAATCATGATCAGATGATAAGAGGCTAGCCTCAAGGTTTTTGGTACATGTCGTAATAACAATAAAGAGTTTATAAAGTTATAAAAGGAGGTTCTATGAATACGGAAAAATCTATTTTTATAGTTTGGTAGGTATAGGGTCTAACATAAATGTTGTTGATTTAAATGACTTTACAAGTTCAGAAAGTTCTTCCTCTCCTAAAGTAAGGGAGGAATTAAATTGTTCCATCAGAGATACAGTACTAACAGTAACTGGCATGATACACTATATGATAGCAGGCGGTTGCATGGTTATTATTTTGTCTCTGATATTATCAATCTTGCAAGTAAAGAAATTCATGAAGCCATTACTGATATGTTGCTGGGAACCATCTGTAACTGTTGATGCTTTATTTTTTGTTAAATTAGAATTTGTTTTATTTCTGGCCAAGAGCTTTGTAACCCTTCACAGACTGATTTCTATCACCTTCTTCCTCATCATTTCTGGAGTTTCTTTCACCTTTGACATTGTGTTACTGTTTAATACATTTTAGTCAACCTCATGCTTATGAAAAAGTTATGTTTAAGTGTTGATTTGATTGAACAGGTTTGGCAGTGATGATGAGGACTGATTTTGTTTGAATACCATTATAAACTGAGATAACATTTATTTTTTGAATTAAAAAATATTGGGGCAAATACATTTTTTTAAAACTTTTTAAGTTCAATAAATGATATTGTCATTTACAAACTGTATTTAATAGTAACTTTTGGTTGCCTTTGTTTTATGCTAGATTTCGATTTATGACTAAACATAGTTTGTGGAATAAAATACTTTTCCATGGCACTGTATCCTCCAAGCAGCTGGTGTTTTGTGTGTTGTGTTTAATTCTAGGAAGAACTCAGTAAAGCACTGAAGCCTTTACAAGATAAACATAAACACAATGAAAAAATGAAAGGAGAGTTTGAAAAAACAGTTCAATACATTAAGGTGAGGTAACAGTCAGGTTTCATTTTTAATTACAGATGTTGGATCACTATATGCAATTGTGACTGATATTTTGTGTATAATAATTTCTAGTAAATGATGTAAATAAGCAGCTATTTGTTTCTAGTTCTGTTCTATGCCATTATCTGAGTGTATCACATATATTAATGATTAAGATGATTGAAGTGAATGTGGTTTGATTTCAGTCTCAAGGTGAGCACACAGAGCTTCAGATTAAACTGCAGTTTGAGAAACTTCATCAGTTTCTCAGACATGAAGAATCAGCTACAATCATTGCACTGAAGAAGGAAGAGGAGCAGAAGAAGCAGATGATGAAGGAGAAGCTGGAGGAGATCAACAGACACATCTCAGCTCTTTCACAGACAATCAAAGACACGGAGGAGAGGATGAGAGCCAGTGATGTCTGTTTTCTAAAGGTTTGACTTCAGATCATGGATAAATTGATTGATTGATTGATTGATTGATTGATTGAGTTGTTGATGATCAATGGTGTGTTTGTTCGGCAGGAGTTTCCAGTCTCAATGGAAAGGTGAGTGATCTGCTGGTGTCTCTGGTCTCTCTGCTTCTGAAGTCAAGGGTCATTTCTAATCCTGAATGTTCTTCCAGAGTCCAGATCTCACAGCCGGATCCACAGACACCTTCTGGAGCATTGATTAATGTGCCAAGATACCTGGGAAACCTGTCCTTCAGGGTCTGGAAGAAGATGCAAAAAATTGTCCAAAACAGTGAGTCTGTAGACGATCTGTGCTCTTACACATACAGTTTTCATGGCACAAAAGTACTAGATTTTTTTTTCAGATGGTAGTGAGTGAAGATCAAACTTCTTCAAGTATGTAATGAGCTTTTTTTGAGAATGTTTCTCTTTTCTTCTACTTCAAGTCCAGAACTGACTCAGCAGTGTAAAAGTGAAAAGAAACTGGAGGCTCCATTTGTAATTCTTCTGACTGAAACACTGAACCACAAATATAATATTGTGAACTAAATCAAATTGATAAACAGACATGTGACGTGCATTTTTTTGGCTCATTAAAAATTAATCTTGCTGTCGCGTTCTGTTTTAATTGTAAAGGTTTGATAGAACTGGCTGGAAGACCTGCCAAGAGAGCATTGCAATAGTCCAGCCTGGACAGAACAAGAGCTTGAACAAGGAGTTGTGCAGCATGTTCCGAAAGAAAGGGCCTGATTTTCTTGATGTTGAATGAAGCAAATCTGCAGGACCAGACAGTTTTAGCAATGTGGTCTGAGAAAGTCAGCTGATCATCAATCATAACTCCAAGGTTTCTGGCTGTTTTTGAAGAAGTTATGGTTGATGAGCCTAACTGGTTGGTGAAATTGTGATGGGTTTGCTGGAACCACAAGCAGTTCTGTCTTGGCATCCATCATCCAGGAAGAAATGTTTGTTAGACAAGCTGAGATGCGAATAGCTACCGTCGAGCTGAGATGCGAATAGCTACCGTCGGATCATCAGGATGGAATGAGAGGTAGAGTTGAGTGTCATCAGCATAGCAGTGGTATGAAAAGCCATGTTTCTGAATGACAGAACCTAATAATGCCATGTAGACTGAGAAGAGAAGTGGTCCAAGAACTGAGCCCTGAGGCACCCCAGTAGTTAGATGTTGTGACTTGGACACCTCCCCTCTCCAAGATACTTTGAAGGACCTATCTGATAGGTAAGACTCAAACCACTGAAGTGTGGTACCTGAGATGCCTTTTGCCAGTAGGGTTGATAGGAGGATCTGGTGGTTAACTGTGTCAAAAGCAGCGGACAGATCAAGCAGGATAAGTACTGAAGATTTGGATTCAGCTCTTTCCAGTCTTAGGACTTCAAGAACTGAGAGCAAGGCAGTCTCAGTTGAATGTCCACTTCTGAAGCCAAATTGGTTGCTGTCAAGGAGGTTGTTATGTGTGATAAAGGCAGAGACTTGGTTGAACACAACTTGCTAAGTGTTTTTGCAATGAACTGTAGTCTGTAGTTCTCTAAAAGTGATGGGTTGAGGGTGGGTTTCTTAAGTAGTTGGGTTATACGAGCAAGTCTAAATGCTGAGTGTGGAGGTGTGGAGTTTGGAGGGATATGTTAATGATGTGAGTGAGTGTACAGTAGGTACAACTGCAGGAGAAATGGCTTGAAAAAATGAGATTGAATAGGATCAAGCGGACAAGTAGTAGGATGATTAGAAAGGATGAGTTTGGAGACTTATCCCTCAGAGAGTGAAGAGAATGATGTAAACAAGTATATGTTTGCTGGTGAGATGTGCTTGATGGATTGTGCTGTGGAAAATTGTGAACTGATATTTTTAATTTTATTAATGAAAAACATGGCAAAGTGGTCATTAGAGATGAAGCAGGAGTGGGAGGAGGAGGATAAAGAAGTGAGGAAAATGTTTTAAAGAGCATGCGAGAGTTAGACGAATTGTTAGTTTTGTTATGGTAGTAGGTCCTTTGAACAGTGGAGACATTAGCAGAGAAGGAAGAGAGGAGTGACTGATACACATTAAGACCAGAAATATTTTTGGATTTGCGCCACACCCTTTCAGCAGCTCTAAGCTTAGAACAGTGTTCACGTAGAACATCAGATAACCAAGGGGCAGAAGGGGTGTTACGAACTGGCCTGGAAGACAAGGGGCAAACAGTGTCTAAACAAGATGTAAGAGTGGAGCAGAAAGTATCAGTAGCACTGTTAGCATCAACAGATGCTTACATTTTAGGGGAAGAAAGCTAAGATAAAACCATTGCAGATAGCCGAGAGGGTGAGAGTGAGCATAGGTTACATCGAAAGATGAAATGTGGAGGGGTGTGTTGTGTCAGGAACCATGTTGAGGTTAAGAGTAAGGAGGAAGTGATCCGAGGTGTGCAGTGGAGTAACCAGCACATGATTAGTGGAGCAGTGACGTGTATAAATAAGGTCCAGTTGGTTGACTGATTTATTAGTAGCAGTAGTTAAAACTCTCTTGAGATCAACAGAGGCAAGCAGAGTGTGCAAATCAGAAGATTGAGGTTTATCTAGGTGACTGTTGAAATCTCCAAGCATAACTAGAGTACCACCATCCCCAGAAAAGGTTGAGAGCAGCACATCTAATTCATCCAAAAGGTGACCCAGTGGTCCTGGGGGTCATTAGAGATCAAACTCTAACCTCCAGAGCAAACTAAAACCTCCACCTCTTCCAGTCAAACGGGGGAGTGGGAAAATAAGAAATTATAGGAGACTGCTGCAGGTGTAGTAGTATCCTCTGGTTTGATCCAGGTCTCTATCTGGGCCATGAGATTTATTTTAGATGTGATTAATTGATTCTCATTTAAACTTATCCAAAATATAAGTTTCTCTTTATGGACACAAATGTTTGAATCCTACAATTGATGTTTGTATCTGATTCCATTAAACACTGATAATAAAAATTAGTGTGCAGCTGATAACACTGACAGTGATCAGAGGGAAATGTTTGATGTGTTTGATCAATAGGATTTGTGTTATAATTCATAATAATCTGTGTTGTTGTGTTCAAATAAGTTGTGTTCACTCTTGATCTTTATATGAACATCAGAATAAAAGCATCTGTTGATTGTGTCTCTTCAGCTCCTGTGATTCTGGATCCAAACAGTGCAAATCCATTTCTCGTCCTGTCTGATGATCTGACCAGTGTGAGACGAAGTCAGAGCAAACAACCGCTTCCAGATAATCCAGAGAGATTCGACGAATATTGCTGTGTTTTTGGTTCAGAGGGTTTCAACTCAGGAAAACACCGCTGGGATGTGCAGGTTAAAGAGAGTTCAGACTGGAGTGTTGGAGTAACTACAGCATCAAACAAAAGAAAGGGACGTGATTTCTTCAAGACTGATGTCTGGTGTGTGTTGTATGGACTGTTTGTGGGGTCTGGTTTTCATGTTAAACAGAAGCTTGAGCGTGTGAGAGTGGATCTGGACTATGACAAAGGAATTGTTTCTTTCTCTGATCCTGTGACTAACAGACATCTACACACATTCACAGCCAACTTCACTGACACTGTCTTGCCATTTTTTGAATTTTCTTCCTCTCTTAAGATCTTACCAATCAATAGTAAGTGAACATTACACCTGTTGGTCTGGATGTGTCTGTTTTCATCATATTTCAGTATTTATTTGGCACCACTTTACAATAATGGAACATGAATAACCATGTACTAATACCTGATTCAGTACATACTTCAACATCGACTCATGATTAGTGTAGTGTATATTTTTGTTTTATCATATTTGGATAATTATTTTATTTTTATTTTATTTCATTAGGAAACAGATTTGATGGGAAATAATATTTTATTTTATTTCCAGCACAAAATTATTTTCTTTTTTTATTTGATTGTATTTTAGTTTTGTTTTTTAATGTAATTTTATTTTATTTTATTTCCAACATTACAATGAGTGCCCACCATTTTATTCACTTTTATTTTATTTTATTAACCCGAAGGTTGCACTATACAGTCAGCTGCAGGTTTATGTATCGCATCCCGGTGTAATTCAAGGTTCAAGGTTCAAAGTTTATTCAAAGTCCAAAGAGTAATTTCAAGATTCAAGATTTTTATTTGGCACATACATGGTTATATGGAGAGCATATGACCAGCAGTGAAATGTAAGGTGAAATGTATTTTGTGTGAAATAGGAGTAATCATGCTGAAAACTCAGTTTTGATTGCAGGAATAAATTGCATTTAAAAACAGTTATTTTAAATTGTAATAATATGTCACAATATAGTTGCAGTTATATCATATTTAACATATTAAAGATATTTCACAGAGTAGTTTCAGTTCATAATCCGTATAGATTTAAGAATATGAATATCATGATAATATTTATGTGAATACCAGCTCATAGGAGGATAAAGGGTAATGAAAAGGTAGATGGATTAGAAAAACAGGCATTGGAAAGTGAGGAAATCATGAATATCTCACTTAGTAAACATGAAGCAAAAGCAGTAATCAAAGCATATACTACTAAGGAGTGGCAACATAAATGGGAAACAGGAAATACAGGACGTCAACTTTATGAAATACAACAAGAAGTAGGAGTAGTGAGAATAACTAAACGAAACACCAAAGAGGAAAATATTTTAACAAGATTAAGGGTTGGGCATACTATGCTGAATAAAACCTTAAAAATAATAAATACACATCCTACAGGATTATGTGAGCACTGTGAAATGGCGGAATCAGTAGAGCATGTTATTTGTGTTTGTCAAAAATATAATAATGAACGAGAAACAATGAAAAACGAACTTCGAAAGATGGGAGGGGATAACCTAAATCTTAAAACGATATTTACTTATGGGCTGATTAAGAGAATTTAGAAAAAACGCGGGTATTTTTTTTTTTTTTTTTTTTGTGTCCTCACATTATGAAAGGGTAAACTCTGGTTCACACTCCAATACAATAGGTGGCGATAATGCACCTAACTTTGGTGCTACCCGCCGTAAAACCGAAGAAGAAGAAGTTCGTCTCCGCGCCGCGCGTGTCGCTGTGACGCATCAGCAAGTCCTCGTGAGGGGAAGTGCGTCAGCGGTCCGTGTGACCAGAGGACTCAGAGCTCATGGTAAGAGAGAGTTTATTTTGTCTCATATCTAGCATTAAATCGATAAAACAACATCGAAGCTGAAATATTCCGGTGTGACGCGTTACATATACATTCAAAATCGCACTAGATTTGTTGTAAACACACGCGTAACGCGTCATAAAGCTCAAAGTCAAGTGGAGGTTAAAAATCACACAGATTTACACACACCCGCGAATAAAACACGAGAAACCACAGACACACGAACACACGCGACGAGAGACGACTCTACAGAGACTCGGAGACTGTCTCTAACCAGATGCATGCTTTATACACTGAACACCGTGAGAATAATCACTGTTAAATTTGTGCAAAACACGCTGAATCCAGATTATGTATGAAGCAATATGCAAATTCAATCAAATTAGTTGCGCCACAAAATGTGTTGTACTTTTAAACACCATATCAGATTTTTAAAAAGTAAATGCATGATTATTATTAAAGAATATGTAGAAAATTGTTTTAAACATTATATATAGAGAGAGTAAATGTTTATAAAAACATGAAAACAAGTATACATATAAAAAGTAGTATTAATAAAACGCATATAGAATATAATAGTTACACATAAATTATATATGTAGAAAGAGAGAGAGAATATAAACAGTGATGGTAATTCATTCAGTTTTATTTATTATTATTTATTTTTTACTTTTACAAATAAAATTGTCTGTCATACAGTATTTATTTTTAGGGGTAGTATTTCTTTAATATTAAAGGGGAAATATATTTTGATGGAGTAAATAATATTATGAAATGAGAGTAATTGCATGATATTTATGCTCATGTCTAGCATAAATATGATTTTTAAAGTATTGTATGCTCATTATAATAGAATATGCAGAAAATTGTTTTAAATATTATATATAGAGAGAGTAAATGTTTATAAAAAATTAAAATAAGTATAAATATAAAAATAGAATATAATTATAATAAAATGCATATAACATATAATAATTACAAATAAATTATATATATACTATATATATATATATTAGGGGTGTAACGGTACGTGTATTTGTACCGGACCGTTTCGGTACAGGGCTTTCGGTACGGTGCACGTGTGTACTGAATGACCAAATGCAATATTTTGTTTGCGGAACATAGCTACATTTTCGTGTTTCCAAACAAACTTTCGAGTCGATTAACGCGGATACGCGTTTTGAGTCATTTTCTCCTGATAACCCCGAAAAGAACTTAAATTACACTTTCAGTTTTAATCGTACAGATAAGAGCAATACATCAATCGAATCTGTAAAGGGTCTACTTTTTTTTGGATACAGACATAGTAACAACAAAACTTTGTGCACTTATAAAATAAAGATAACAAACAAGGTGCGCTGTCTGCAGCCTTTTTCTGCGCTGATCTTCTTTTACAAACACGTCATTTAAATGAACTGTAACTCCGTGAATACTCAACGAAAATACATGAGAGAGATATCTATAGAAAGCTTGACATGTCTATTTTTAAACTAAACAAGTGCCGCCGAAAACCAATATTCTTTGATAAAGTAATCCATATGAAAACAACGCGATGTCAGTTTTTCATGTCTCCCTTCATTATATCTAATGTGACCACGCCCCCGCGCTGAACGCGCTATTCAGATTCAAACTGAAGCGCGCGACTTGAATACGCCCATAACAGAAGAAAAAGCAGCCAGACTGTTTTTCAAGTTTTTATTTTACTGTTTGCTTCGCAATGAGAGGAATAAGACATAAATCACCACAAAAAGATGTCATGTGGTTGAGGATTTGAGAAATGGATTTCCTCAGAAAAAAAGAATGCAGCCCTTTATTCAGCAGAGATCATAAACATGAGTAAGTCTCTTTTTATTTATTTATATACTTGTACTAGTTTTCACATAACGTGTAAACATTGTACTATTTAGACTTTTTCCAAATACTTTTTCCAAACTATAATTCCTGACTAAATGTATAACCAAGTGAAACATTATGAAGTTTCAATAACAATATACAATACTATACCCTTCAAAAGCTTGATGTAAATAATATAAATGTAACAAATAGATAACTGTAACAAATGGAAAAAACGATGCTTTTCTTTCAATTTATTTCCCCTAAAAAACCTGAAAAATATTCTCAGCTCTTTTCAACATTAATAATAATAATAATAATAACAATATTTTTTTGTTGTTGTAGAAAATAAGATTGTTAAAAGGATTTCTGAAGGATTGTGTGACTGGAGTAAGGATGCCAAACAATTTGTTTGAAAGTCAGCTTTGATTGTTCCTGATAAACTGTTTAACTGCTCCCCCAAGTGGATATTAAATTATGTTGTGGGATAATTAAATATATTCTTAATAAACTACAAACATAAAATTATATAGATTTATTTTGTCCTCACATTCTTTCTTGTAACTCCTCCCTCTCAGTGGCACAGATGACTGAAAGACTCATTATGCAGCTCATTATGCAGCTCTTTATGCAGGCCTTTGTCTTCTCAGGTGTAAATCACAATGATATTCATGATAGTTGACGCCTACTCGCATATGACTTTTACCAACAAAAAGTGTCTTAGAAAATTTAAATCAATATATTGTTTTCTGTAAGTGAGTAAACAAGATGATTTTCACATCATTTAGAAAGAAAAATTCTAGGCTACAAGCTCCAGTTCTCAAAAATCCCGGGAACCATTGTTCTTTATGTGTTTTTTTTGCCTTATTCAAGTGTTTTAACATTTTTAGTTTTTCACTTACCACGCATAATATTTTTTTTCTCAAAAACACAATCTTGTACATACATGCATTTCACATATTATTACAGCCCAGTTTGTGCTGATTACAGTGAGATTAGACTTTACCCATTTAGATGTTTATAAGAAACTGAAAAAAGCACAAATGTCAGGGCATTGCAAAACTTCTCCAGGCCCCAAAAATACCCTTAGACTCCAGAGGGTTAAGTGGCGCAAATCCCGCCCTGCAGCTGATTTTAAGGCCGGTGACACACTGGCTGCGTGGCGTGAGCGTGGTGTTTCTGCTGCGTGTCAGTTGCGTGACGGCTGCTTCATGTCTTCGGTGTCTTTACACACCAGAATTGTGCCTGACGCGCTGCTGCTGCTGTAGGTGACATAGAGGGAGACCGCCGACAGACCAGGATCTTGTCTTCACGACAACAATATCTATACTTCATGTTGAGCATAAATATAAAGCCTACTGATAAAGGACACCGTCAACAGTATTGACGACAAAATAGACTATGTTTGACAGGTGCAATATGCCAGTGTGTCACCGGCCTAAGGTTTTCAAAAGGCATCACGCGAGTGTACATCACTGTCGGCATTTAAACAGACCTTTGCTCTTAACTCCGATCGGTCCAACGCAATAATGAAATCTGAGCAGGTCTAAAAACTGAAACTGTTGATGCTGCACTTTACACTTTGGAAAAGTTATATATATATATTAAATATGAGCAGGCCTACAAGCTGGGATTGGTAATGCTGCACAGTAATCATAGTTATTTATATTTTAAATTATATTTTATTATATGATATTGGTTTGAGACTGAGAGTATTTTATTTAGTGGAGAACTTTGCAGCAGTATTTTATTTCTTATTCTTTATAAACAAATTGTAAAAAAAAAAAAGTGTATAGTAATAAACAACCTGCATTTTAATGTTTGCATTTCTTTCCCTTATTGTACCGAAAATGAACCGAACCGTTACTTTAAAACCGAGGTACGTACCGAACCGTGATTTTTGCGTACCGTTACACCCCTATATATATATATATAAAATAGGAAATATAAATATAACAAGTCAATTCAGTTGTATTTATTATTATTATTTGTGCTTTTAAAAATACATTTGTCAGAAATCTCTGTATAAATTTTTATTTTTAGGTGTAGTATTCCTTTAATATTATTGAAAGTGTTAATATATTTTGATGGAGTCAATAATATAATGAAATGAGAGTAATTGCATGATATTTATGCACATGTCAAGCATATATCTGATTCATTATAAATAAGCTGCACAGGAAGAAGGCGAGAATGTATTAAAATGAGCCTCCTCCTCTCTGCTGCTGGTGTGTACTGTGTTAACCGTGTCTCTCTGCCATGTCAGATGGCGTTCAGGCTCCTGGTTCGGAGGGTTTGTGGTGTTTCAGTCAGAGGTTTGCAGCGTGTGCCGCCCGGCGTCTCGTGCTCCTCTGGTCTGAATGCGCCGCAGCCGTTCCTCTCGTTCCCGCGCCTCCTCCCTCTGTCCTCCTGCAGGAGCGTGTCCTTCAACGTGCAGGACCACGACGACTTCACCGAGAGAGTCATCAACAGCCAGCTGCCCGTCCTCATCGACTTCCACGCGCAGTACGTACAGTCAGCGATCAGTAGTCAATCACAGATTCATCTAAACATGATCAACACACAGCCCGCTCCATTTCCTCTGTCGTCTGACTGATAGATTAGGAAGCGTGTGAAGGCGTATGAAGTTAGATTTGATGTGCTGTTCTCTTCTGCCGTGTGTTTGTGTTGAAGGTGGTGCGGCCCCTGTAAAATCCTCGGCCCGCGGCTGGAGAAGGCCATCGCCAAACAGAAGGGTCGAGTCACTATGGCTAAAGTGGACATCGATGAACACACAGACCTCGCCATCGAGTACGGGGTACGACACAGGCCTCCTACCTGAACTAAAACTAGATATATTAATAAAACCCTGAACTAGATGGAAATTAGAATTATGTTTAACCTGAAGGTTGTGGGCTTTTTTCATTTGGTATGGTGGGGGATTGCACTCAAATTATGGGAAATAAAGAAAACCTAAAACTGAAATAAAAATAAAGCTAAATGGTAATACTTTAAAATGCCTAAAACTAACAAAAATTAAAAAAGCACATAACAGCATTGCAATAAACTGAACCAAAATGAAACTAAAAAATATCAAATTAAAAGCTCATTCAAATTCCTAGATGTTTAAAATACGCATCAGTGAGGCCGAGGTGTATCATGAGCTCAGTCATCACATTCATTTTCATCTTCAATGCATTTGAATCATTGCATGGAACTGGAAATAATAACAGAAGTGAATCACACGGCAAGATCACTAAAACTTAAACCAAACTTAAAATGAAAAATATAGAAAAATTATTCTAAACATAACACTGTCTCTCTCAGAGACCAAAGAAATAAAATCTGAATAAATGCATTGCAAATATAATAAAAATACACTGAAATACAAAATTTTATTTCAGGTTTTCATCAAGGCAACGCTTCTCATTTCCATTTAGTTTAACTAGTATTAAAATAACTACTACTAAACGTAGATATAAAAAACTCAATAATTTCTAAAACTAAAAACTAAAAATGAAAATATACAAATAAACAAAACTCAAGGCTATTAATAAAAATAGCATCTCAATGATCCTAAAGTAACACTTTTCAGCCGTCGGATGTTTCTGATTATTGACCGGGAATTACTCGTACATCATTCTGGGATGCTGATTGTTCCTGATGTGCTGTAGGTGTCAGCAGTTCCCACGGTGATCGCCATGCGCGGCGGTGATGTCATTGACCAGTTCGTGGGCATCAAAGACGAAGACCAGCTGGATTCTTTTGTGGAGAAGCTGATTGGATAGTGAAGCTGTCAGTCACTGCCCCCTCTAGCCCCGCCCACCTCCCGCTGGAAATTCCATCACATTTAATTACAGACTCAGACAACTGCTTCCTGGAACGTCTTTGCTTCTCCATCTCTCCCGCTTTCCTGAACTGTGTGTGTGTGTTGCTATGTGTTTTTAGAGGTTTTGTGGCAGTGCATCATGTTTTTACAGTGGTATAAATGTAGTAAAGTGTTCTGGGACATCCTGTAGCTGCTGTACTTTGCTTTGGATGATAACTGAAGGACGCAGATCCTCGTACGCTCCCTCTCGCTCCTACTAATGTTAGAGTATGTGATGATCGCCGTGTGTTCGTTTCGTTTCCGTTCGGTTTTCTTTTTCTTTTTTTTGGATCTGACTGTGAATTTTGTGCAGGATGCGTGGGATTGATGATGGTTTTGTTTAGACTTTAACTCATATAAACTGTAATATAATGAACTAGTCAATGAAATTATGAATAAAGCAACTGTACTATATTTAACTCGCATTATATTCTGGGGTTGTATTCTTGTTTTAAATGCATGTTTCAGGCAGTAAAAACCACTTTTATTTAGTAAGGATGCATTCAAGGGATCAAAAGCAACAGTAAAGACATTTATAATGCTACAATAGATTTCTATTTCTTTTGAGCTTTGCTCATCAAACAATTTTCACAAAAGCAGCAACAAATTTTAAAAATGGATAATATAAAGATATTAATAATTAGCTGTAAATCAGGGCAAATATAACTAAAACCACTGAACAAATTACATTAAATAAATGTTAAACTTAAAAAAATCCATTTAGCTGAACTAAAACAAACATTTAAAATAATTTAAAGTCCATGTAAGTTCCCTCAGGAAACAGCGCGTGGCGCTCTTGAGTTTGTTTAGTGTTTAGGACAAATTATTACAACAATGCTGTGTTGTGTCTGCGCAATAATGCAATTAAAAAAACCTTAAGGTTTGTGTTTCTAGTGATGCACTAGTTTAAAAAAAAACACCTAGAGGACCCCGGGTTCATTTTTAGTGTAAACCCTGGACCTTATCTCATTTCCAGTGTGAAGCTCCAGAGAGGCGGCTCTTGTTTTAGTTCAGCCCGAGGCTCTTTTGAACTAAATGATTAGTAACCTGAATATCCACTGTGGGGCTCATTCACCGAGCCGTCTGTCATGAAGACAAGAGAGAAAGCTGCGTGTCTCAAACAGGTCGCGTTCAGACACGACGCTCATTTGTGTATTGCAGTGCAGTGACGCGTGAGATCCTAATAACAGTGTGTCAGCGGCTGCAGGACTCGTTTATATCACTAAAATCCTGCTCTTTTGAGAGAGAATACCTTGTGCTGTGTGACACACTGAAGCATACAGACCTCAAGTTTCACCCAGGCCCAGAGTTACTGAAGATAAACTGCCGTTCATTCCGACTGAATATAACTTTGGTAAGCAACATGTGTCCCTGTAATTACAGCAGACGTTTTAGAAGTGACTGATGTTTCGTTCGCTGCCATGACGTCATCTCCTCCGTCTCCTGCACTGCGGTTCTTCTCTGCCGCATGATGTCATCCAGCAGAACTCCAGCCACCAATCACAGCCCGCCATCCCCTGACCGCGCATGACATCATCGCCTCACATCAGCCGCAAGCGCATCCTCTCCGATCACAGCTGTTTTAGCATAACTCATGTACTGATGGTTCTATTAATATTTTGGATTAGTTTTTATATTCCGATTTCATTTTAAATTATTAAAAGAATTGGTCTGTAAAGTATGCCTAAAAAAGTTTTATTATTTTAGTACTTAAAGTGAGACTAAATGAAATATAAAAATTCTTAAGGTTTAGTTTTAAACGCAAACAAGGGCAACATTTGTCTTACATATATGCAAAACATGATCTCTTGTTTTTATTCTTTGGTTTTGGGGTGAAACAGCTGAGATGAACTGAAGTCCTCACACGTCTTCTGATGAAGCTGATGTTTTTCAGTAGAAAGCTCTGGGTGAGTCACTGACACCCGTCTGCATTAGAGCTGGAGGACTGGGAGAGCGTCCAGCAGCGGTGGCCAGTGCATGTGCTGCTGAAAGAACCATTGTTAGGTTATGAGACCTGCGACTAAACTGGGCAGAAGGTGAAAGAATGACGAAACTCGACACCTCTTCTGCTCTGAAACAACAGACCACACCTCCACCCCTCTCTCTGTCTCTGTCTCTCTCTCTCTCTCTCTCTCTCTCTCTCTCTCTCTCTCTCCAGTCCTCTGTGACCATATAAGGCCAAAACAGAGTGAGACACGCTGATCAAGCACCGCGTTTCTTTCACACTCCGTCACTTTCCCCTTGCTCATGTTTAATGACTTTTTCTCAAGCTCTTTGACTTTAAAGCAGAAAAAGTGCTTATTTGCGTTTCTTGCTTGGCTTCATACCTCAGATGCTATTGATAAGGATGTGTATATTGATTTAGCTATAGTTTGTGGAAGACGGCTGTCCCCAGATGTTTGGCTGAAGCCAAGCGACCTTTGAGATGCTTTCGTAGTACACTTGTAGTTACACATCTGGCTGACTGACAAGTCCTCAAGTGTGCACACTGTAGTGAGAGAGCAGTAATGAACAACAGCCAATCAAACAGAGCACTGCGGTGTGGGCCCCACTGGATGTGTTGGCATTACCCTGGTTCACTCCACAAAAACCCAATATGAACTTTCCATTGGCTTTTGGATTATTGCATAAACAAGCTTGTCCTGAAGTTTTTTATTTTTAGATATTCTATTAATTTGTTAAAGGGGTCATTGGATGCACATTTTCCACAAGTTGATATGATTCTGTAGGGTCTTAATGAAAGTCTATAACATACTTTGGTTAAAATCTCTCAGTGGTTGTGTAAAAAACAAATTTTTTGACCCTGTCAAAAACAGCTCTTTTCAGAGCGAGGCATTTCGTGGCATGCTGCTTTAAATTTTAAAGGGTTACTCCACTCCAAAATGAAAATGTTGTCATTAATCACTTACCCCCATGTTGCTCCAAACCAGTAAAAGTTTTGTTCATCTTCAGAACACAATTCAAGATATTTTGGATGACAACCCGGAGGCAAGCAGATGAAGGTAGAATATAAACACAATGCATAGTTTCACATTAAATGGTTTCCCATAGAAAACCATTATTAGGAAAACACTAAAGATTGTGTTCATATTCCATATCTGCTTGCCTATGTAAACTATGCATCATTAATATAGTGCTTACTAAATGTTATCTTTTAATATTACTGTTTTTTTAATAGGCTATTAAGACAATTTAAGGGTTTTTACAACATTTGTCTCATTGTTTAATGGTTGAAGTATTGCCATGGTTCTTAATATGGATAAAAAATGGCCAAAACTTGCATTTAGTTCACATACCTTTGATTCTTTGGAGAGGTGATCTAAATGTTTGCGGCTGTGAATCAGATGGAAAATTGATAATCTTGTGCTGCAGTTCTGTGGATGTTTTGCCCTCCAGGTCTTCGAGACGGTCACGTGACTGAAAGTTATCAATAGGGTTGTTGTGTACAGTACACACACTGCCAACACACATTTATGTTCAAACAACTTGTAAAAGTGCATGTCGCATCCGACGACCCCTTTAACATCATTCATTTGATATAAAACATCTTGCTTTAAATGCAGTTTAATTAAATTTCTAGATGATGATTGTAAGGAATTGTAGTATGAGATCTTGTTTTTAACCAATTAGCTAATATCTCAAGACTGCATTTGTGATCTGAGAAACAACAAAAAAACTAGCTCTACTCTACACTGCTCAAAACTCGCATTTGAATTATCAGTCGAAATTTGTCGAAAGACTGTGAGTCAGAACAAATGGTAATTGTTTTTTATTATAAAAGTAATAGTTTTTTCATTGGCTTAAGTTAAAAAAAATATAGATGTGAATCATTAACCTATTTTTTTTTTAATTGGATGAATTAAATAGTTTTTTTTTCAGTGTGTAATGCAAATCTTCCCACACAGTGATGTAGACATGTGGGGGCGTGTTTAAACGAGGCGTTTTAGGAGGGCATGGACGAGTTTTAACTTTTATAAAGAATATCTCTTTGGGTTTGAAACTTTAGTCTTTGCAACTTTAGAGATCTTATTTATTCACGAACAGCTTGTAACACTCCGAAGAGAAAGGAAAAATTTAAATCGCATCATACGACCCCTTTAACATGAATGAAATATCTTGTAAAAGTGAAAATATCATCTTGAGCTAATGTTAACCAGACCTTATAACAGACATGTAATGAATAACCCATTCAAGAAACTCATTGACATCAGGACAGAAGTGCTAAACAGCAACATGTTGGCCTACAAAAAATAATGTCATCATTGAGAGTGAAGTATTCAGAAATATTTAAAAATAATATTAAAATTGTAAAATGTATGTAAAATTTATTATTTTATAGATTATAAAAAAATATATATGTTGTTTTTTTATTCTAATTTAAATGCATTCATTTAGTCATGCAAATATGCACACATTTATTTAAATAAATAAATACATTATTCTTTTCTATAGTTTTCTATTATGCAAATCAGTGTAAATATGATCATACATTCCTCAATATAATTTTATATAAACACATCTAATTATCTACAAATAAATTAAATTATGCTTTCATACATATTTAGGGTTTGAAGTCTGTGGTGATTATAATTAATAAAATTTATTTAAAA
This sequence comes from Carassius carassius, assembly GCF_963082965.1. Taxonomy (NCBI): domain Eukaryota; kingdom Metazoa; phylum Chordata; class Actinopteri; order Cypriniformes; family Cyprinidae; genus Carassius; species Carassius carassius. The sequence goes on from NC_081755.1 coordinate 47,938,467, forward strand.
AAGCAGTTTTTGATATATATCTTTAAATTGTTATGTAAAATCTAATAGCTGTGACTAAGTGTGAGTGTCTGAAACACTGACCCAGCTGGTGTTTACAGTAAATATATTTGCATATGCATTATTTGTCATTTAAAACTGGCTTTGAATCTGATACTGGGTCAGCCACAAACAGATGGTTTTCCTTTCCTTAACAGCCTGTAATTTGTAACAGAGGGTATTTCTGCTGTGAGGAGAGCAAATCTCACAAGAAAAGGAACTTCTCGAGAACATTCATGTAAAAAAGCGTCTTATCGCGCTTCCTGCGCGCTCGATGGAGGAGGACGGGATGCGTCCCCTTTAAGTGCTCTTTGGTTGATGCTGGTGTTTTTAATTATTCCGAGGTTTTGTTTGGAGCCATTTCAGGACAAACACACACAGGAACGCGCGTGACAGAAGATCAGTCATGAGAAAGAATCATGCATGGGAAACAACGCGGTGGGTTGCGTAAGCAATTCTGGCACAGATCACTCATTTATTTAGGCTGGTTTAAACTCACACATAAATTCTCAAAGACTCTCTAATGTAAGGTGAGGTGGCCGCAGGGCCGGCATTCACAGAGAAAGTCTGTTTGTGTGCAATAATAGAGAACACACCCAGCGGCCGGGGCACACCCAAACCGGGCGTCACAGACACACTGCAGGAGCCGAGCGGGTCAAACCCACGGGAGGAGGAGAGAGAGAGATCTGAGTGACCTTATTTGGTAATCTGTCTCTCTCTCTCTCCCTCTGACTGTCTCACTGCATCTGGCTTCGCTCACTCAGAGACCTTTGACTCTGTTTGAATTGAAATTCCTGTAGTTGCCCAATCAGCGTTGAGAGCAGTGTAATGATTTTTCCGGCGCATCGCCGCGCGGACAGTTCTCGGTGATTCAGGGTCACTGCAGGCTTCCACAAACGCTCCTTACACGCTGATAAAATACTCCCGCAGGTCTTTCAGCAGTTTTCCCTGGATCATCATTCCGCATTCCTTGGATACTTCAGTCAAGCGTGCAGCTCGGAGACGCTCAGCCTCTCACTGCGCGCGCGCTCACGCGTGTTTGATCGGAGAGTCACAATCAGTGACCGTCTAAAGCACACACACACATTTGTGTGTATTACATTTATTTAGTCATTTATCATATATACTTTTTTTTTAAATCAAGCTATTTACACACGAAAAATATTAAGTTAATGTTCTGTTTGAATTTATGTATAAATAATAAAGTGGCAATAATATATTGATGCTATAAAATAGGACAGACACATGGCCAAGGCTTCCGCGTGCATTTATTTTTGTAGACCTTCTTCTACAGTAAGATGTGCAGAAGCCGTTCAGGTTTTGCGTGTTTACATGTTTTTAATCTTGATTTTTCATGTGATGCATTGAATGAGGGCAGGAAGCAGTTAATCCAGTTTAAATATCCAGTATTTAATAAACAATCAAATGCATAATGCATTGATGTATGCATTAAAGTGTATTTCAATAATAAAATAATTAAATGCAAATCCAAGATAGATTATTAGTAAGATATAGATAGATAGATAGATAGATAGATAGATAGATAGATAGATAGATAGATAGATAGATAGATAGATAGACAGACAGACATACAGATAGATAGATACAGAAGGTCTGTGATTATACTAAAATAAACTTTTAAAGTAGTAAAATAAACCATCTAAACAAATATTTAAATGGAAATAAAAAATAAACGTAATATTGTGGAATGCGTGGCAACACACCCATTATTTATTGAAAGAAAGTGTGAAGAAATTTCCTGATTCCAGACATTCCGTGTGTGTGTGTGTGTGTGTGTGTGTGTGAACGGTCCGGCGACTTATATGGTCACAAAAGCACAAGACCAGCACATACCTCTGACATTAAACACACATACGAGACCCCTCGGCCCAACTATTTCAAGTTCAGCCTGTGACGCGAACTTTGCCGCTTCGACACGCCCACACATCGCTCGTGATTGGCCGAGGCTCTTGGGAATGCAGAGAGAGCGGGCTGTGATTGGCGGAGGGTCGGGGCGATGGGCGGTGACGTGCGGCGCAGACTCCGCCCCACCGGGACCGCACCCCGAACCATTACTGCAGGACGGAGTTCAACCACCGAGTGGAAGAGGGAGGGAAGAGAAAGAAAGGAGAGAAAAAAAGAGAAGAGAGAGAACAGAGAGAACGAGGCGAAGGGAGCGGACTAGTGCGCAGTTTCTGTGGATTGAAAAGGGAAATCTGAAGCGCATCGACACGGATCCACACGGAGTCCCTGGAGTTTGAGACAAGCCGAGCCCCGAGCGTCTGCATCTGCATCTGATCAGCAGGTAAAAGCCGCGCGCCACCGGTCCGACTCACTACAGAACCAGTGACGTTTCGCCGGCGCTCATCACGTCATTGCTCGCGCTAGACTGGGCCGAGAGGCGCGTGAATGGTTCCGCCCGTGCTTTGGGACAAACCTGAATTCGCGAGATTGACAAGAGAGTGGACAGAGGTAAACGTTGTTCCTGTCCCTCTTAATGAGTTCTTGCAAGCTAGTCGCTTCAACCGGGTGAAGCGGAGCACGTGCGCGCTCCCAAAGTCCGGCATCCGGGCTCGCGCTTCTTTACCCGCTTTTTACCACTGCATAACATTCATCAGAGGCTGTAGGAAACCTAGATTAGTCCATCTTTTAAAAGCGCGCATATTGTTGACCGGGAGCGCGCTGCGCGAGCTCGTGTTCCTCGGCGTGTGGCCGCCGTTGCAGCCATGTCTCAGCTGTGTAAGTAAAAAAAATAAATGAGTTTGTGTTGTACTTCAAGATGACGCTCTATGAAACAGTTTGGCGAACTTTCAGAAATCCCAGGCGCTCAGCTCTTTGTCTTATAACCTGATTATGTACACAATGACAGGAAAGTGAACAGGATGTTAGGAGTCGAGTTATTGACAGTTAACTTGCGCGATGACGTCAGCGCCAAGGTCTGATTTGATCGTGATTTGTTGTGGTTTAAAATCACACGCGACACAAGTCTGTCTGATCCACGTGACCTCTCAGTCACACCGATATGAGTGTGTTGGTCATCATTATACTTGTGTCTACATGTTCATATAGCTATTAACGGTGTGTGAGCATAGACCAACCACTTTCACTGTCTCAGACATCCACAGTAGACACCTGGGCAGTGTGTGTGTGTGTGTGTGTGTGTGACCTGGTTTTCTGCAAGCGAGTGTGTGTCTAGGACGCTGTGACCCATTAAAAGCACACGCTGGTCTTATTCTGGGTTTTGTTTGAGTTGTTCTCGTTTGTTAATCCCAGCACACCGCTTATTGTTGGGATTTTCTGCAGCATTTGTCCTGTGCACAGTCCAAGACACGTCACAAAGACCAAGTTTACATAACCACAGTTGAACATAAACTAAGTGTCATAATTATGAGTGGTATTTTTTTTCTCTTTGAGCCCAGAGTTTCCTAGTTGGGGGCGTGTCAGTGAGAAAACATGGCATAAGCAATGGCAGACTTGGACTATGCGTATAAACCTTGAGCGCGGTATACAAACGAACATGAACTATACATTTCTTAATCTGTGTTAATGTTAGTTGTTGCTGTTACGTGACGTAGCGGTGTCTGATTAGGAGCGAGACGTGGGCTGAAAATATATGGATTCGCTGTCCACATGAAAACACAAGGGCAGTGTTTTCAGATTTATCCACTCTGGGACCCGGATTCATAAAAATATTGGTTTTACTCTCCCAAAACGGCGGATCTGTGTGGACGAAATGCCAATACTATAAAAAATGTATGCGAATACAGCGAAACGTGTCTCTGTGTGGACAGGGCCTTAGTTTACAGCAGCTTTATAAGTTTGACTTTCTAACGCATCAGACTTCTTAATAACGATTTCGCAACTCACAGAGCCTGAATGATCTCGTTTTGATTTCATCAGACCGTCATGGCATTTTGGAATAAAATCGGTTTACAAAATGCTAAATAATGGCGAAAAAATTTATTTCTAAACTTATGAAAGTTGTAATAAAAAAAACAAAACATTGATTATTGGAGCAGTTTTCCAAGAAAACACAGTTTCAGTCTTCAAACGTCGAAATTTTACATTTATATCAAAGAAGGAAGAAGAAGAAAGTCACGCGTTGCAGTGATTTTAATCGTGTGCAGTGTCTTAAAGCAAATCATGGTAAAACCACTGTAAAGAGGTTTAGAGTTACTTGCTTTTATAAAACATCATGACAGCAGTATAATAAACACCAGTGATCAATAAACATATATGTAACATCTGATATTATATGTATATGAAAAATAAACTCGAATAAGAAACATGATTAACACTGAGACATTCCTCTGAAAAATCTTCTTTTGTTCCACTTAAGAAGTCATTTATTTATTAATAACATTTAATTAATGAAATTAATTATATTTAATTATTGGTGTATTCATTATTATTTATATTTAATTTAAATCATATCTTTTGAATGAATAATATCTGAATTAAATATATTTGCAACATTTATTTAATAAAAATAGCATACAATAAACATATACAGTTATAATAGTACATATAAAATATATTGTATTAAATATAATAATTAATACAATAATTAAATGATTCTGCATGGCTCAAATGTATAAATTAGTTTTATGTTTTATGAAGAAATGAATATAAATGAAACATTTAATTATAAAAAAAACAGGTATTTTTGGATTTTGTTAAATTGTTAAATTAATATTTATTTAAAATGCTAATATAATAAAATAATGAAGTAAAAAAAAACATATTATTAATAAATGACTTTAAGTGGAACACAAAAGAATAGATAGAAAGACGTGGAAAGCAAATAATTATTTTTTTATTTTTCATTGAACTCTGTAGTGTGTGATCTTTGTCCTCAGGAGACTCTCGTGTGTGTAATGACTGTTTTGTGAGAGCGGAGGCTGTGGGATCTGCTTGAGGATAGATGTTAATCCACAGGCACAGCGCTGAGAGATCGACAGGTGTGGACCTGCAGCCCTGGATCCAGCTTCAAGTGCTGTTTATTCACTCATCGTGGGTAAAGCAGGGTTTGATGTGCCAGTGCATGTCCTGTGAATGAGGTGACGCTCAGGTCTGATGATCGCGTCTGGGATCCGTGTGAAGTCATTCAGCCGCGCTCTGATCTCAGACGGGATTCGTCTGTTTCCTCTCGTCTCATCCCGTCTTTCTCTGGAAGTCTAAATCCCTTTGTTTCCCACCTTAGAGCACGGATGTCATTGTTTTATGAGTGATGACATCATTCGCAGTGCATTATGGGACGGAGCGCTCATTAAAGCGCTCATTTATTCACCTTCATGTCGCTTTCTTTCTTTGAATGTTTATTGTTTATTTATTTCAGAGATCATTTGAGGCAGGGGTGCACGAATTCAGTGTCAAGAGAGTCATATTTAATATATTTTAATATTTATTACAAATTTGTATTACTGTATAATTTGGAATGGCGTGAGGGTGAATAAATGCTAACAGAATGGACATTTTTAGCCTATAATATCCCTTCAGTTTCAGTTTCCTGTACTTTTGTCTTGATTTTCGAATCTTTTTCTTTCCCCATCTGAATCAGATGAACAGGAAGTGTTTTCCGGCCCGTTCCTCACTTTTACTCCACTGCCGTTTGGACGTGATTATTCAGGAGTGTTCCCTTCATCCTTCTTCTCCTTTTTTGGTCTGTTTTCTATCCTGCAGAGCAGCTCTTCCCATAGTGCACCTGTGCTGCAGGAGAGCTCAACAATGACAGGAAGTGAGCAAACGAGAGCTCATATCCAGACAAACATAAGAGCCGTGTCCTGATTGTTTGCAGTACTTCTCCATCCGTGTCACTTATCGCATGATTTACTGCATGACTGCATCATGATGCACTGCAGACTCATTCCTCCTGCTGATTGGCCCATTGCCAGGGACATGATATCACTTCCTGTTACAGGAATAAGCTAATCTGTCTTCACTAGGAAAATCCCGTTCTGAGTATTTTTGAGTTGACTATAGTTGGATGCTTTTGTCTTAAGCTTGTCAGTAAGTCAGTGTGCATACACATAAATACATTATATATGAACTATATGATCTTCAAGGGTTAGTTCGCCCAATTTGCAAAATTATGTCATTAATAACTTACCCTCATGTTGTTCCAAACACGTGAGACCTCCGTCTTTCTTCGGGACACAGTTTAAGATATTTTAGATTTAGTCCGAGAGCTCTCAGTCCCTCCATTGAAGCTGTGTGTACTGTCTACTGTCCATGTCCAGAAAGGTAAGAAAAACATCATCAAAGTAGTCCATGTGACATCAGAGGGTCAGTTAGAATTTTTTGAAGCATCGAAAATACATTTTGGTCCAAAAATAGCAAAAACTACGACTTTATTCAGCATTGTCTTCTCTTCCGTGTCTGTTGTGAGAGAGTTCAAAACAAAGCAGTTTGTGATATCCGGTTCGCGAACGAATCATTCGATCATCGGATCTTCTTGAACCAGTTCACCAAATCGAACTGAATCGTTTTAAACGGTTCACGTCTCCAATAAACATTAATCCACAATGACTTAAGCTGTTAACTTTTTTAATGTGGCTGACACTCCCTCTGAGTTCAAACAAACCAATATCCCGGAGTAATTCATTTACTCAAACAGTACACTGACTGAACTGCTGTGAAGAGAGAACTGAAGATGAACACCGAGCCGAGCCAGATAACGAACAACAGACTGACTCGTTCACGAGTCAAGAACCGTTTCTGTCAGACGTGTCCGATTCGAGAACCGAGGAGCTGATGATACTGCACATGAGTGATCAGCGTGAAGCAGACCCACACACAGAGCGTCTGAACCGAACTGATTCTTTTGGTGATTGATTCTGAACTGATTCTGTGCTAGTGTTATGAGCGCGGGTAAACCGAAGGCTTGCAGTCAACGCCAATGACGCCATTACGTCGAGCGCAAAAGAACCGGTGAACCGCTTTCTTCAACCGATTTATTGAATTGAACTGTCCGAAAGAACTACTGGTGATTCGAAAACCGATGCAACTGTGTTCCCAAGATAAACCGAGGTCTTATGGGTTTGGAACAACATCAGGGGGTTATTAATGACATAATTTTCATTTTTGGGTGAACTATCCCTTTCAGTGATCATTCATTTAATAATAATTGTTACATATTGATATAATAATAATAAAAAAATCTAATTATTCAACACTGAAGTAAATGTAGAAATAATCTCCATTTCTAAAATTTGTATAACAAATAACACAAATAAAAAATTATCAGTGAGACATTCTTTGATAAATGATCTTTTGTGTTCCGCTTAATGGCATTTATTTATTTATTAATAATATTTAATAAAATTATTAATCATTTTAGATATTTTAGTTTAAATATTACATTTAGTTATGTATTTATTTATTGTAACTTAACATTCATTTGTATAATGTCATGTGTTTATAGCATGTATTTAATAATAATAAAATTACAAAATTAATAACAAATAATAACAAAATTAAAGTATATTATATAAAATATAAACATAAAAAACAAAATCAATAATCAAATTCAGCATTGAATAAATTTCGAAATGATTTCATATTCCTAAAATACATAACAAACAATAAACATAATTCTTTCAAATTTAGTTAGTAATTAATTAATATTTAATTAATGCAATTGTTTAAACATTTATTAATATATTATTTTAGTTTAAATAATAATAAAAAAAATAATTTTAATTATAAAAAAAAAAAAAAAAATATATATATATATATATATATATATATATATATATATATATACTAATTAATACGGTAAATCTAAACATATTTAGCACTGATTCATTCTTCAGAACGAGTGATTTAGCGTTGCTCTGATGTTAGTGAGTGGTGAGCAGCTGTTTGTTCACAGACTCATTCGGCTTGACTCTAGTGTACTTTGGGAGGTGTGCGTGTGTGTGTGTGTGTGTGTGTGTGCGTGTGTGTGTGGGACGGGTCAGGGTCCGTTACCACTGGACTTTGAGCTTGAGTGCATTGGGTGTGGTGTCATTAACGCAGATAAGATGGCGTTTACTGTTAGAAACGCTCGTAAATATTTACTTCCAACAGTCAGAGATGAGCTGATATTACACTTCAGTGTCTGGCTCTTTCTCTGTCATTTCCTTTGTTTGTTTCCATCTTCACAGCATCCTCTGATGTCCTCTAAACGTTTGAGGTCTCATTCCTGAAGCACAGGCTAAATGAATCGCTATTTAATTGTTCATAAAACCCTTCTAACATTAAATCATCCAATTCATATAAAGATCAGCACTTTGCGTTGGAATGGATTTATAAACCAGTTACACAGAAATGAATTATGATTATGAGTCACGAGTGAAACCCAGTTAGCATTTCATATTCATTATTTTAATAGTTCAGTGAAGAACGGGTATAAAATCAGACACAGAGCACTTTGAGGGCGGGGCCAGATGGGTGTGGCTGTTTGATATGTAAATATGATCCGCTGGCGTCTGATTGGCTGGAGGGATTCGTGCTACGATGTCATCAGCAGAAACACACACACACATGGTTTCATCCAAATATGGAAAGCAGAACATTGTGTTATATTTGAGCTGGTAACTGGAGCATTTGTGAGGTTTTCCTCGGAGACCTTCAGTCAGAACGCAGTGATCCTCAGACCAATGTGGTCTGGATTAGATTGCATCACTCCTGCATCTAAAGCACATTTAATCATGAAATAAACCTTGCAGAAAGAGGTTTTTACAGTCTAATGTCAAACAGCGACCTGTTTATTGTCACTGAATGACTTTTTAGAGTCACATCTTTGTTTTGGTGCTTCAGCAAATTCAGAAACAAATTACTGAGTCAGGTTTCACCTTGAAATTAAAAGACAACACTGTGTTATATGTTAGTTGCATGAAGAACCAAAGGACTGTTAAGATGGTTTGCATTGTGACATTATATTCACACCACATTTAAAGCCCCAAATTCTTATGACTATAATCAATTTTTTTTTTTACATTTTTATTTATTTATTGGTATTTTAATATAATACATATTTATATTTATCATGTGAGATATTTGTTATTGTTATTATTATTATTATTATTCGTAGTACTAGTAGTTATTAATCAAATGCGTATTTGTAGATAAATTAATACATTGTTATAAATGAAATAATAAAGAATCTACTTATATATATTATTAAATTAATTTAAACGCATCATTTAAATTAACAAGTTAAAAGTATTCTTGATACATATTTGTAATAGATTAATTTATTATTACATTAATTTACACTTATTCAAAAAATAAAACGATGTAAGTGAATAAATAAAAAAAGTACATATTATTAATAAATAAATTAATATATTTAATTAAAATAAATTATAAGAATAATGAATATATATTCAATTAATTTACATTGAATAATTTAATAATTGAGAATGTATTTAATTAATAAACACATTAACGTATATATGCAAATATTTGTATTATTATTTATTATACTTAATATGGTAATTATTATTATTATTATTATTTGTTATTTATTTTTTTTGAAATATCAGAGATAATTGGCATTAATGTTGGTTTTTGTGTGGAGTTAAAAGATATGATTTTCACAGCTTTACTCCATTCAAATGAATCACTGTTTAATATTATTTTACTAACATTGCCTAGAATAATGAGAATTGTTATGGGTATGGGTTCAGTAGAGTTATGATCATAATATCACAACACAAAACATCCTAAACAAGCTTGTGTTTGCATATAATTAGCAGATTCTTGAGTGATTCACTCATATACTCTCAGTTCATATTCAGAAAGGGTTTCGTGCCACTGTCCTGAAGAGCGTTTGCTGTTGGGAAGGAAGTCTAGAGATGAACGTTTAAAATTAGACTCAAAGAAGTGGCAGGAGACTCAAGTGTGTCAACCTCATCTCATCTCACGAACGAGCTTCACGCTTACGTTTTTACACCTCTTTACTGCCCTTATCAGACAGTTTCCCCTTAAACTGTCCTGCTTTATTACAACAATACAAAAAAAATACAATTCATCAAAACACAATCAGAAAAAAATGGACTGAAATCTGATTTTTCTTTTGTTGGTATATCTGAATCCAAATATAAAGTGAAGTACATGTAGTTGCCAAAAAGCAAAAAAACAATTCTGATTAAAAACTAAATGTGATTTTGACATCAGACATTTGAAATCAGACATTGTTGATGGATAATGTAATTTTAATATTTTGTAGTTAATGGATCAAATATTGTGTAATGTAATGCTCATGTACTTGTATCATCAGATTATGCTGTATAATAATCAATGTTAGGTTTTTCAACAGCTGTCAGTGATGCATCTGTACCGAAGTGCATGATACAGCCGGTATATTTTCAATAATCTGATTATTAATGTAGTAGAATAGAAAACTCATAGAAATAAGATGAACATTTCACACAATAATCCAAATATAAAGTATGTAATTTAGCTAGAATAGCAATTAAATCAAACAAAACAAAATAATGAACTGCGTTTTCTTGGAAACATGTCATATAGCTATATGAATGCATGAAACGGACCAAGCTGGATAAAAGCGCACACTCTGATTGGAGTATTAAGAGAGTGCCTGTGGTTTTTGAGATGGGGGGAATAACTCAAGCTGTCTTTGATAAAGCTGATACATACGCTGGATGCTGGAGCGCCGATGGGTGGTCGAGCACAAGAGGCACTAATGACCAGATTTGTGAGCTGAACGACGCCACATGTTGTAATTGAGGAAAACACTAACTGTGCAAACTCACGTCTGTCATTACAGAATCACAGTGTAAGCAGATTACATTTTCAGCGGAAATATCAACCGCATGGTTTGGAAGCATTTTGCGAGAAAATCCTCTTCCACGCTGGTTAACGGGTGCTGAAAACTACATTTCCCATCATTCTTGGTTCTGTTGCACAGCTAATGTTCATCCTGCTGTTCGTTTTGTTGCATTAGTAGTGCATTTAGTTTCAATTCCTGTATTGATGATTGTATAATTTTTAACACATGAATTCCCAGGAGATGAGTGTTGTTTCCAGCGTGTCTGTCTGATGGCACGCAGATGTTTGGGTTCATGAGAACGGTCCAGCGGTCGTGTCGCTAGCCGTCTGCTGTTTAGAGTTTTTCACACACAACCTCCACCAATACTGGTTAATTTACCATTATTTATCCATTTTGGGACCAAACGGCTGGTCAACAGACATTTTCCATAATCTACAGCCACATGTGTTATTAATAGACCAGGCTGTTGGTATGATGGCCGTTTAGTATGGAAGCCTGTTTCAGCCACTAAATAAGAAATAAAAAAGGTAATTGCGACTTTTTGTCTCGCAATTCTGACTTTTTTTCTCAGAATTGTGAGATATAAACTCGCAATTGCAAGTTAAAAAGTCCGAATTGTGAAAAGTAAACTTGCAATTCTGAGAAATTAAGTCAGAGTTGCATGATAAAAACTAAATTGTGGGACATACCCTCAATTCTGAGAAATAAAATCATAACTGCGAGATATAAACTCAAAGTTCTGACTTTTTTTCAGGCTTTTTTTCTCGCAATTCTGAATCTCAAATCTGTATCTCAAAATTGGACTTACTCGCAGAGAAAAAAAGTCTATAAGATATAAACTCGCAATTGTGAGGAAAAAAAGTCAGAACTTTGAGTTTATATCTCGCAATCCTGTGAAAAAAGTCAGAATTGTGAGTAGGGATGGGACGGTATGAAAATTTAATATCACGATTATAGTGACTAAAATTATCACGATTATCAATATTATCACGGTTTTGTTGAAACGAGATGAAAGTGTTCAAAAATAGTTGATGCTCACACTGAAAACATTTCAGCAAGTTTTATATTTAATAATCAACAAACAACTAATAAAACAAGCAACTCTATGCACTTAATTTAAAGAAAGATTAAATTCTGTGGCATTTCCTTCCTTACAATGAAAAGTGTAGAAGCATAGAAAAGCATAGAAAAGTCACTGACTTTCGCCATTCCTTCTCGAAAAAAAAACAAAAAAACATTGTGCGCTGCGCTTGCATCAGACTGTTGCTGGCTGGACATGATTTAATAGCGAGTTATTAAAACCGCGATAATCAAACACGGTTTTAATGATAATTCATTTTTAAACGATATTACTAACCTTCAGCACATTTTATCACCGTTATCGATAAAACCGGTTATCGTCCCATCCCTAATTGTGAGATATAATCTCACAATAACCTTTTTTTTTTTTTATTATTCAGTGGCGGAAACGGGCTTCCATTATCTAGATCATCTCAGAATGACCAAAGTTTACTCTCCTTTGCTGATATGGTTTCTCTGTAGCGTTATGTCATAAACTGGCTTTATATCAGTCACCTGTTCTCTAGATATCAGCACCGGTCACAGCTGTTAAACTTCCAGCTCAACAGACGAGTGCCTGCCATCACAAATATACTAGATCGCCTCTTTTAAATCTGGATCAGCCAAAGTCCTCCCATGTGGGAATCTGTTTCTTGCTCAGGGTGTGGAAGAGAGTCAAGCACTAAAATAACTCATAGGCCTGACAGACTCAATGGAGTGTGCCGCTGTAAATCACTAACCACCCAAACCAGTTCCCTGGGCACAGAGAAACGCCACGGAGTCACAGGGAACCGTGTGCTGCTATCACAGGAACCTTAATGTTTTTGCCGGTCCATTTTAACCTGAAAATATCAGGGGATTTAAAAATTGTGATTCCGGGTCTGGAATGTGCAGAAAGTTCTACATTTCTGAATGTTCCGAATGTTCATTTTTTATCAAATTGGTTTGGCCCAACACCAATGCTAGAGTGATTGGGAAACTTTAGTCATTTCCAGACCTGTTCCCCTCAATCTTGCTTCTAAGCTCTTGTTCCTCGTGGCTGTATAAGTGGCAGAAGGGTCCAGCTCAGAGGGAGTTTTCTGGAATGTCCATTGTAGCCGCTCACAGTTATGTGTGTGTTTGTCTGACCTGGTAAGACCTGTTGCGTCCCTCCCTCTCCTTTGAGATGCAGTGGAGTGTGGGAACCGCTGTCAGCCATCTTGCGCCTGTTTGGGCTTGCAGTGTTGAGCTAGGTGATTGTTTGTGTCCCTGGGCAACTGTGCTGAGCTGACACCTGCGTGAGCTCACCCACCCGACGGGTTCCTTCCCGCCAAGAGTTTTTCGTCAACACCGCCAGATCCAAACCACCCAGAGTCACTCGCGCTATTGTTTATCATACCTAATTGTTTTGGTTATTGGAGGATGAGGGCGTAACACAACCTGCCCATGTTTCAGCGGTCTAATCCGACTAGATTCTGCTGAATGCAGTGTTGGGGGTAATGTATTATAAGTAAACCGCTTTGTCGTATTTCTTGTTTCTATGTCACTATAAACAAGCAATACATGGAAATTTGGAAATGATTAGGTGTACATTTACAAGGTTTTCTGGTTTATTGTATTATGCAAACTCTGTGTGGTTATATGGCTAGTTGCGTTGTTTTATTTGCGTTTAGCATTGTTTTCCTTGCTGTCTGTGATCCCAACAGGCCTGTGACCCACCGGAGACCCGCTGTTCTCTGACACGTAGTTTAAACAAGCTCGCCCTTGTCTAAACACGTCTCTGTATGGTATACTCAACAATGTGTTTGGCCCGACCACATTTAAAGCAAAACGTCCCACAAACTTTATCACTGCGAGTGTGTGTGTGTGTGTGTGTGTGTGTGAGATGCGTTGAGCGGTGCTGTCATTTCATGTGGCCACCAGAAGCGTGAGCTCACCTTTTCTAAAGTTTGCCGTGTTTATGAGCTGGTGACCTAACATGTGTTTGGATGGGCTTTATAGACCCAGCATTCCTGAGGACTTGCGTAAGAAAACCGAGAACAGCAGAAAAGGACTCTGTTGTAGGTCTGTTTCTCTTGCACTCTCGGTTGTTAGCATGATGTGAAGAGACTCTTCAGCTGCTGTTTATTTAAGAAGCTGAACTCTGACGTCACCATGCAGCCTCTCCATGGCCCTAGTGACCAATAGCTGTAGGCTAAAATGCACAGAACATCCATTGAAACCATATAGCAATACCACTTGCATTGTCCTCCAATGGTTGGTTGGCTAAATAAAATATTTTGCAATGGTCCAACCTAAGTTAGATTAATAGAAAATCTATAGACATTCTCAGACCTTATAAACACAATTTTGTCTAGAACAGCATGCATAAAATAACATGCCGGAAAAGCTTCTTCGGACAGATCATGTAATCTTGTTTATTCTGCTGGTCAGTGTTTGAAATAAACACTCTGTACACTATTAAACTGTGCACTTCTGTGAAGTTTGTGTGTATATTCATGGTCCATAAACAATCGTTTCTCTGCTCTCTCCTCTCTCGCCTCCAGCAACCATGTCGGACGCCGACAAGTTCCTGTACGTGGACCGCAACCTGGTCAACAACCCGCTGGCGCAGGCCGACTGGGCCACCAAGAAGCTGGTGTGGGTGCCCTCGGAGCGGCTGGGGTTCGAGACCGGCTCAGTGAAGGAGGAGCACGGCGATGAGGTGGTGGTGGAGCTGGCCGACTCGGGGAAGAAAGTGCGGGTCAACAAGGACGACGTCCAGAAGATGAACCCGCCCAAGTTCAGCAAGGTGGAGGACATGGCCGAGCTCACCTGCCTGAACGAGGCGTCCGTGCTGCACAACCTGAAGGAGAGATACTACTCCGGCCTCATTTACGTGAGTCTGAGCCAACCACTTCAGGACCCTGTAACGCCTGAGATATCAAGCTCATGTAGTCTGATATAGTGAGAATATGGTGGCTGTTGAGATATTTATGTGTCCAAAAAGTTCTAAGATCAGTGAGATCTTCATAACAGTAGATGAGATACTTACATAAAATGATCAAAATATCAGCCATCACTCTAAATCTCCAATAATATGTCTAAATCAGATTAGATTTGAATTATCCAGTCAGGATTGAGAGATGAAGAAATAAACGTTCCTCAGAAGATGTGAGATGTTCTGGAGGCATGGAAAGATCAGTCCTCCACTGAGGAACAGTGAAAATAAAGCTTCTGGAAAACAAACGTTCCTCAAAAGATCCTAAGTGTTCATAAGGAAAATTACTATTCTATTCTAGTATTATTTTTACATTTAATTGATAAAAATCAGTAAAGATTTGTCAGCAAAAAAAAAACATGACGCTTGAGCTGATGGTGGACTTTTGTAAATTAAAGTGAAAGAATTTTTGCTTGATAAAAAAAACTCTAAATTATCAGTCGACAACAGAAGACATGGAGTCGAGGTAACACTTTTTTTAAAGTATACTTTACATGTACTTACTATTAAAATAACAATAAATTATGGATAATTACATGCAAGTCACCCTAACCCTAATCCTAACCATATAGTAAGTACATGTAGTTCGTTAATATTGCTCTGTTCTTGAATAATCACACCATAACAAGGACACTTTAAAATAACTGGAGTAGACAGAGTGTAAAACAGGTGAACAGAAAAGTTTTGGTCATCATTAGAAATGTGCGTATCGAATATGACACGGTAGGATTTATAGGGTTAATAGGAGAACTAGGACCTTAAATCCCAAGTTCACATCGGTTGGATTGTTTTCCAGGAGCACGTTCAATGTTTATATGTAGGTCAAAGGATTTGTTTTGAGGAATATTAAGATATTCGACAACCTTGAGTGTAGATAAGAGGGTCTCGCTGACCTGCTCGCTGAAATAGTTTAGTGTCTTTACTCTAAACAGGAAGCCTTAAGAACAATGTGCTCCTGAGGGACATGAAATGTTACGGGGGGGGGGGGGGGTTTGAGTTAAAGAATGATGGAGAAGGAGATGAGGGGAGCAGAAGTATGTCTGAGAAAAGACATCTGTCTGATCTGAGGCTCTGCTTGACTCAGATAGGCTCATCTAATCTGGTTAAGATAAGTCAGGCTTGATTCAGTTTAAGTTACCATTCTTTGATCCGAATCCCCTTTTAGGTCTCTTGGAGAGTCTTACATTGGCAAAAACCACTTGCATTTTCTTCAGAACATCTTATTTTTTTGGATTGAGCCAAAGTGAGTTACAATAACAGAAGAAAAAAAAAGGATTTCCACAGTAACTAGAGTAACCCCGCAGGAGGAGAACATGCCCACACCTGAAGGGTTTCACTTCACCTTTTTCTTGTGGTTTCGTAATGAAAAAAATAACCATTGCTACTAATGAAACCTGGTCGCATGTGCTTTCTGCAGTACAGCTAGATTATACTGCGACAGACTAATTCAGCATTATTGGCAAACAGATTGTGTGAGCATATTTTGGGGGAAAATGTTTGGCGAAATGTTGTTTACGCACGATAAATTTAATTTAAATTTTAAATGTTTAAATTTTTAATTTAAAGTTAATTTGCTCTCTGCTAAATCCTGAATTTTTATTAAATTGATATTATGTAATCTGAATTGATAACATTTTACAACCCATTCACACAGAAAACACTTATTTTAAATAACTCTGGATATAATAACTCACTATTTCACTTGGTGAGTATGAAAGGAGATACTTTTTTTTTTTTTTTTTTATATGTCCCCAGATCTTTGAATGCTGATGTTCACGTTGAGTGTGTATGTGTGTGTGTGTGTGTGTGACGGTCTCTGTTCTCCACAGACGTATTCGGGTCTGTTCTGTGTGGTCATCAACCCTTACAAGAACCTGCCCATCTACTCCGAGGAGATCGTAGAGATGTACAAGGGCAAGAAACGACACGAGATGCCACCGCACATCTACGCCATCACAGACACGGCCTACAGGAGCATGATGCAGGG
Source organism: Carassius carassius (assembly GCF_963082965.1). Lineage (NCBI taxonomy): Eukaryota > Metazoa > Chordata > Actinopteri > Cypriniformes > Cyprinidae > Carassius > Carassius carassius. The sequence goes on from NC_081755.1 coordinate 47,955,288, forward strand.
TAAACACACACATACACACACTCACACACACACACACACACACACACACACACACACACACACACACGCACTCACACTCGTCCCACAGGATGCAGAGTTTGAATGACAGGAAGAGGAATTGACTGAACTGCAACTGAAAGAAATTTAGCAGTTGCACAATATTCGTTTCATTAGTCCAGCACAGACAAAACATAGAAAATTACAATCATTAGTTTAGACTAACTGTACATATTTATGTCCTGTAATGAACATAGATTTTATCAACTTTTCTCTGCTGTCAGAACATTACACAGCCATGAAAATAGGATGCCTTTATATCTATCTATCTATCTATCTATCTATCTATCTATCTATCTATCTATCTATCTATCTATCTATCTATGTGGATTTTATTTTAAAGGCATCCTATTTTCACGATTATTTAAATATAAATAATCCTGCAAGAATACACTCTGTGCCAAATTATGCATTTCATTTTTCAGTTTTGTTAAATCAAAAATTGCTATATTACAAATAAAGTGTAAGCTACACCCTAAATCCAATCTCAAGAAACAGGAGACTTTTAAAAAAAAAAAAAAAAAAAAAAAAAAAAAAACACTTTTACTGAGGAGATAAATGTGTTTGATGTTTGGCTCTGCGTTAGACAGAAGAAGAATAAAAAACACAAATATATGATTGTTTATATATATATATATATATATATATATATATATCCAATAGGAAAAAGCTAAAAAAAATAATAATAATAATAAACATTTGAAAGAAAAGCAAATTGTTTCTTTAAGTTTGCTTGGTTTTGATTAAAATAAACATATTTAGTTTATAGGTACTAAAACGTCAATTCAGTTCTGTTTTGTTATATCCAAACTTCAATTGCAATTCTACATTCTGTTTGTTACATCAAAACTCAGTATTTACAAATAGGAAAGTTTTGTGACTAATGATATGTAGAAAAGAGTTTTGTTTGCTTCGTTGATTTAAACAAACATTTACATTTAAAATCCACAGAATGCCAAATCAAAAATGAGCGTTTGTTGTGTGGGTTAACTCTATTCACACAAATAAATCTGAGTGGAAATCTTGATTTGATTGTGAATGTTGCACAACCCCTCACATAAGAGTGTGTTTTTCTGGTTGAGTGTTCGTCCCGTGGGGCCGTCCGGAGCTGATTTGTGTTCAGCGAGAACACTTGATCAAGTGCATGCATCCTTGCTGAATAAAATTATTAATTTATGTAAAAAGAAATACATATTTGGGTCTGAACTTTCATCATTAGATTTGTCTTTTCACTTGCCATTTAGCAGATGTAGCAGTTTATTAGTAAGAGGACCGTTATCTTACTGTAGTTTTCTTGAAAGGCGGCTCCCTCTCCAATCACAGGAAGCCAGATATTGACTTCCTGTTTTGTGGTGTGAGCTCTTCCTGCGAAAGAAGCTCAGAAGGGTTTGCTGAGAGCGAATGGGTGGTGCGTTTGTCCATCGGGATCAAATGCTCTCGTCACGTTTGAGTCAACAGTTCATGTTATAAAGAAGAAATGTCTGTTTTTATACTCGGAAATTTAACATAAACTTTCTCTGCCTCTGAAAGGACTTCTTTTAGATTGATAATAAATAATATTTTCACATCCTGCTTGTCAAATTAAACATGTAAAGAATGAAACCAATGAAATAGAATATCAGTACAAATAATATAAAAGAAAATATACAGTATAATATAAATAATAATAATATAGTACAAATAATGTTATATGTGTATGTGTGTGTGTATATATATATATATATATATATATATATATATATATGTGTATATATATGTGTATATATATATATGTATGTTTGTATGTATATGTGTGTATACTGGATATATATTTTGTCAAATAATCTCAATTTAAAATCAAGAATTAAATCATTTAAATAACATAATAAATCAAATATAATTAAAATCAAAGGAAAAAATAAAAATCTGCATAAATATACAATTATATATAACATATTACTGTTATTTCCTGTCAAATAAAATATTTCCTGCTCACTCAAGATACATAAAATACGTCCAGCTTTTGAAAAAACAAGAATGAAGTCAATAAAAGTGAATACATTTACACAAAATGACAGAAGTGAAATGCCTAGTGAATATGGTTGTGTTTAAAGTGTTTAAAGATTAATTTTCATATTTCTGACTCCTCCCACAGACCGTGAGGACCAATCGATTCTCTGCACGTGAGTCACATGACCCTGCATGTGTGCAGTTTATGTCTTGATCATTAAAGGCGTGTTGATTTCTCCACTTCTCTGTGTGTTTGCATGTGTTCAGGGGTGAATCTGGCGCCGGAAAGACCGAAAACACCAAGAAGGTCATTCAGTATCTGGCCCACGTGGCCTCGTCCCACAAAACCAAGAAAGACCAGGTTAGTCCTTCACGAGACCGTCCGGTCTTTCGCTTTCAGAGATGTCATGTACTTCAGCGGCTGTTTTTCCTCATTTAGTATTTAGCTAGTTGTCATTCTCCACCCAGCTTTCATCTGGTTTCACAAGGTCTTATCAGATCAGGAGTTATGCGGGTGGTTTTGGAGAGACTCAGACACAATTCACAAAGATTGTTGTCCATTAGAGAACCTGTAAATCCTGCATCACAAACAGCCCAATCCAGTTTAATCCACCCAGATATTACAACGATGTCAGACATCCATTGTGATGTTACAAGCCAAATATAGCATCATATCGCCCTGTAAGATTTTAAGATAAGATAAAAATATACATATATATATTTATAAAGTTATTATTAGTAGTAGTTTTTTGTTACGCAGGTTGAATGCCTGAGATTGACTAGTTCAGTTTCGGTCAAAAGTGTTATTCAAAAGAATTATTTGCACATAAATCATGGAAACACTGTACAAAAGTCAAACCTGTGAGTGTTTTGTGAACATAAATGAAGTGTTTTGTGGGATTGGGTTCAGATCGTTCCCTCTTTGAACGCAGGTTGATGGTTTGAGTGTTTTTCTCTTTGTACCAACAGAGCAGCTCGGTCCTCTCACATGTGAGTTACATCTCTCCATCTGTCTGTGTCCGTCTCATTCACATCTCACCGTTATCGCTCTGCTGCTGGGGGAACAACCGAAGCCGAACGCACAGCGATTCAGACACATGACACAGAGAACCAGACCAATCTCACCAAGACATCAGCTCATATCTCACCCCAGAATCAACAGTTTGGATGAAGAAAAAGGCCGCAAATGTGCTCGATTTGGGTGAAAATGGTGTCAAAATCCAAAAACAAATAGCTGAACAGTTAAAGCACGTTTGTTTGGGGTTAAATATGATCCTGACGGCTTTCTTGAGATTTGCCCAAATAAATGTATGATTTATATGATCATTAGGCCTGGCAATTGAGAAATGTCACGATTTGATTCGATTCACCAATTACCGATTTGATATTAATTAATTGGAATATGCTGGCGATCAAGATGAGTATATGAGCCGTTTTTTAAGAAAAAAATCATTCAAATAATGTTTGCATTTATAGACCCTGTCAGCTGCTACTTACTGCATTAAAATGTCTTCGCAATAAACAATTATATCACTGTAATTTTATACGTTTTGGTTACAGTGTAATTATACATTTAAGTACTGTAGTGTTAATTGGTTAGGTTTAGGATTAGAGCTTGGCTTATGGGTTACTTGCATGTAATCACGCATAATTTATTGTTATTAAAATAGTAAGTAGCCTACATGTAAAACGTGACACAAGGACACATTAAAATAAAGTGTTACGTAAATGTTTACGTGAAATATAATGAATGTGCAATATAATGCGCACATTTCTTGAAATTCTCCGTTTTAGAGTTTGTTTGTCTAGTTATTTGTCGCGTTGATGGACAATGAATGACGTTCCTGAGGTAAATGTGACTTTTCGCGACATGTTGTTTACACGCGACACTAACTTTTAGTTGAAACACTAACTGATCGATTAAATGAGACATGAGTCATTTCAGTAAGTTGTGACGTATCTCTAGTGTTAATTCATGCTCATTTCGCGTAGTAACAGAAGAGAGGATCGGTCGGCGCGCAGCTCATTAAAGAGCGATAAAACGGCGTTTATTGTCTGTGTTTCGTGATATAACTGACAGAATTTGACAGCTGAGACCTTGTTTCATATCAGAAGAAATAATGAACAGAGTTTATTGTGATTTATTGGATGTGTGAACGATTCTTTGGATTCAAGAATTGAAATCGGTTCATCAAAATGAAAATGTTTTATATTTTCAACCCAGCTATAGTGATCATATTGAATTGTGACGTTCGTCTCTCTGTCTCATGTGTCTGAATACCATGGTAAATCTGTCTGTACTGTGTTTTTGCGCTCATGGGTTTTGGGTTTGATCTTTGCTGTCTGAATTAAGTGTGTGTGTGTGTGTGTGATTCACTCGTCTCCCGCGGCGGGATGACGACGCTGCTGGAACGTTCTGGCGCGTGTAACGAGCCTCGCTTTACGAGAGAACATGTGAAACTGTTTACAGAGGAGCGGTCTCATGATTAGCCGACATGATTCGAACAAGATGATGATCATTCCTGTGACAGAAGAGCTCATGTTTCTGCTCATATGAAGTTAAAGGAACAGTGAGTACGAGTTCAACGCCTGAGCAGCAACTTGGCATGTGGGAAATCTCTCCTTAATTGTGAAAGATACTTTTCTAGGCGGAGCATCTTGTTGTGATGTCACTGATGTGGGTGGAGTTTAACTAATGTTAATGAGGTTGATCAGACTCTGCCTACAAGCTGTGCATCCACCTGGAAAAATAGTTGTGTAATTGACACTTGAGTATTTAGACATTTTTAACTCAATTAATGTATGAACTACTTCTTCTGCCTTTAAACCTAATTCTAATGAGTCTTCTACTATGAACATGATTCCCATTTATTTATACACACCTGAGCCACAAGTCACAGTGATTTTGAGAGGCAAACTTTAGTATTATTAATATATTATTACAGTTTTGCATTAGTAATCTTACTTTTTCATTTTCTTTTTCATTTTAATTTAAGTTGGTTTTAGTTATTTTAGTCATTTTTCTTTTTTTTTTTCAGTTTTCATATTTATGATTTTCTTTTCTTAAGTTTTCGGTTTTAATTTACCTAACGTTTTAGTCATTTTGTTGGATTTTGTCATTTGTATTAGAATTTCTTTATGTGCCTCTCTCTCTCTCTCTCTCTCTCTCTCTCTATATATATATATATTCATTTTCTTATTTCGTTTTAGCTATTATTTTATTACTTTAAATTAAACAAAAAAAAAACGTTGCATTTTGACTAACTAATAATAAAATGTGAAATAAAATCTTTACTTGTTAATTTTTTTTTTTTTTTTTTTTTTTTTTTAGTTTTAATTAACAATAATGCTCCTGGCTCCAGATGAGTTTTAAAGCTGAAGTTGTGTTTAATCCAGAGTATTCCTGTATAGTGAATGAGTGTTTGTGTGAGATGAGTGTCTCATGAAAGTCGTCTGGTGAATGGTGTGTTGTGTTTCGAGGTGACGGGCCGCTCACTTTGCTGGTGTTTTGGGATGGGGGATCAGGACATGCTTGTCTTTGTGTGTGTGTGTTTCAGCGTATTTGCTCTTCTGTGTGCAAAAAGCTTGTGATGTTGTGTTTAAGGGCTTTGCTTTTGACAGCCAGACGTGATCCGCTGGTCGTGATTGGTTTGAACTGATCTCAGTCGTGGATTGGTGTGTTTTTGAGCAGGGTGAGCTGGAGAAGCAGCTGCTGCAGGCCAATCCCATCCTCGAAGCCTTTGGGAATGCCAAGACCGTCAAGAACGACAACTCTTCCCGATTCGTAAGACGTCCCGTTATGGTGGACTTTTCACTTATAAGTCTGGCTTTCCACGAGTTATTTATCTTTTGTCTTTTCTGTGTTTTAGGGCAAATTTATCAGAATCAACTTTGACGTTAATGGGTACATCGTCGGAGCCAATATTGAAACCTGTATCTTTACGAGCTAGTTCATATGATGTGGTTTTAAAAAAAATGTGTATATTAGTAAGTCTGGGTTGTTTTAATTTGGATAAGGTAATTATGGCTTATTTGAATATTAATTTGCATATTTTTATACAATTTATTGGTGGATTTATATCACAACTAGAGCATGACCTGTTTTTATTATCCACTTGTGCATCTATGGAAAAAAAGCATTGTAAATCTGTACGGGGAACAAATTACAAAAGAAATAGCAACGTAGACAAACTAGTTATGTTATTATTTTAAAATAAGAATATATATATCACTCTGGGTTTAAAAAAAAGAATAAAATCAGTAAATAATAATTAATTATTATAGTTAATAATAATCAATCATAATAATAAAAGATAATAAAATGGAAGGAAAATAAAGATCAAACATGTGCTGTTATTTAAAGAAATATATAAAAATGTATATTTTTCTCAATCACTACCAGAAAAACAAATAAACAAATAAAAAACACAATTAATAATATTATTAATAATAATAATAATAATGGAAATGCAAAATAACTATAAAACAATTAATATTGCTATTTTTAAAATAATACAAATTTTTGAGAATCACTCTTGTTAAAAGCAACAAAAAAGTAAACCGAAATGCAGATAAACAATCTGTTTTTTTTAATTAATAAAAAAAAATTGAAATGTTAATTTGAATCACTATTTTATAAATACCACAAAAAAACAGTTTCTTAATCACCCCAGTTTATTTTTTAGTTTGGTTTATTTTTTAGAAATATAAAAAGTCCTATACATTTCTGTGACTCTACACTGAGCATAGAGCATCTGTTAAATGCGTAAATCTAAAGAAGGAATAATTAATGAGGCACAAATTGAGACTGGGTAATAAAGACCCAGGCTTCATGTGAGTATTCGTGCTTTTGTCCTGTTGTGTGTCCTTGACTCTGACCGTCAGACCTGTTGGAAAAGTCCCGTGCGATCCGTCAAGCTAAAGAAGAAAGAACCTTCCACATGTTCTACTACATGCTGACCGGCGCAGGAGACAAACTGCGCTGTGAGTGTCCTTCACTGCTTTCAAACAGGATTTCTGATGCTTGTCAATTACTACACTCTTAATACTAGTAGAATGAGGCACTTCTGTTTATGAATTAATGTAAATGATTTGATTGGTGTCTTCACTCGCTAGCTGAACTCTGTCTGGAGAGCTACAATAAGTACCGGTTCCTGTCCAATGGGAACGTGACGATCCCGGGACAGCAGGACCGAGACATGTACCTGGAGACCACGGAGGCTATGAGGATCATGGGATTCCCTGAGGAAGAACAGATCGGTGAATATACATACTGCCATTTTCAAATGTGACTGTATGATCTGGAACGTGTTTGAGGTTTTTAATTGTGTGTGTCGCCCCCTATAGGTCTGCTTAGAGTCATTTCGTCAGTGCTCCAGCTGGGTAATATGTCCTTTAAGAAGGAGCGCCACTCAGACCAGGCCTCCATGCCTGATGACACAGGTAAACACATCTTTTTAGATTCACAAACATGCCCATCAGGCCTTCTCTTGTTAATCTGTTGCTATATTATAACTAAAACAAGCAGCTGGTTTTAAATGGTTTCTAACCAGTCAAAACTGATCAGTAGCTGGTCCAAACTGGTCGAAAATGGCCACTAGCTGGTTCCACCAGTCATTAACTTCTCCAAAATGGTCAAAAATGATCATTAGTTGTGTCCAAATTGGTCAGAAATGGTCATTATCTGCTCTAAACTGGCCAACAATAGTCAGTAGTCAGCCTAGAGTGACAAAAGTGATTATTACCTGTTTAAAACAACCATTAGCTGGTCCAAACTGGTAAAATGGTCATAAGCCAGTCCATACTGGTCGAAGATGGTCAAATGCTGTTCCAAACTAGTTGAAAATGGTCATTTGATGGTCCAAAGTCATCATAAATTATTTAGTCCAAATAAGAAAAAAAGTCATAAACTGCTCAATGGTGGCCAAAAATTGCGATTAGCAGGTACAGAAGGTCAGAAATGGTCATTAGCTGCTCCACAAGACCTAAAAATAGGCATTAGCAGCTGCAGCTGGTCATAAATGGTTATAAGCTGGTCAAAAATGGTTTTTAAATGCTTTAAAATTATCATTAGCTGCTCCAAACTGGCTAAAATTAGTCAGTAGCTGGACAAAACTCGTCATTAGCTGGTCCAAGCTGGCTGCAAATGGCCATTAGCTGGTCCAAGATGGTTTGAATGGTTAGTTAGCTAGACTACCAGCTGATGAGGCCAGGGTTGACCTGGTAGAACATCTTAGTCAGGCTAAGAGAAATTAAACCAGGAATTTGAGTAGTTATCAGTTACTATTTGTAAACGACTTCCCCTTCCCTTCTCCAGCTGCTCAGAAGGTGTGCCATCTGATGGGGATGAACGTGACTGATTTTACACGCGCCATCCTCTCGCCTCGGATCAAGGTGGGCCGTGACTACGTGCAGAAGGCCCAGACCCAGGAGCAGGCAGAGTTTGCGGTGGAGGCTCTGGCCAAAGCCACGTACGAGAGGATGTTCCGCTGGCTGGTGATGCGCATCAACAAAGCTCTGGATAAGACCAAACGTCAGGGCGCCTCCTTCATCGGCATCCTGGACATCGCCGGCTTTGAGATCTTCGATGTACGGCACAATCCTTCAGCCTCAAGGGTGCTTACAGTTGAATTACCCACTATTCCTATTCCTAGTTGTAACTGAGTTTCTGTTCCTCTTCGCAGTTGAACTCGTTCGAGCAGTTGTGCATTAACTACACAAACGAGAAGCTCCAGCAGCTCTTCAACCACACCATGTTCATCCTGGAGCAGGAGGAGTACCAGCGTGAGGGCATCGAGTGGAGCTTCATCGACTTCGGCCTCGACCTGCAGCCCTGCATCGAACTCATCGAGAAACCAGTGAGCATCTCTTCACTCCTAGAGCGATCATGTGACCCTAAATGCAGCTGTTTTCATGATCAAGATTAGGAATCGAGAACTTGGAAATCCAGTTTTTAAAAAATACTAAATCTGGTTTGATTTCCTTGATGTCTTCATGATTTTCTGCTAATGTTGATAAAAAGGTAGTAGCTAATTTTAGGTTTCTAGTTGGCCATAACTGCTCCAAGGTGGTTTAGAAGGCTGATTGACTACCAGCCAGTAGAGCCATGGTTGACCTGGCAGATCAGCTTAAACATACTAGTTAGACCAGGTAGAGAAGGTAAACCAATAAAGAGATTTCTGAACATGTCCACCAATTGTGTGAGTCTCAGAATGACCATGTGACCTTTCATAGAACTGTTTAATGTGTAGATATTAGTCAGATTCTGATGTTTAAGATTGGGAATTGAGAACTTAGTACAGAACAGTGTCTGATTTCAGCTGGTTAAAAATTATCATTAGCTGGTCCAGACTGGTTAAAATGGCTATTAGCTGGACCAAGATGGTCAAAATGGTTATTAGCTGGTCTAAACTGTTTAAACATGGTCATTAGCTTTTCCACAGACTTGTTTAGAATTGGTTATTAGCGGGTTAACTTTTAACTTGGTTAAAGTGGTCATTAACTGGTCTAAATTGGTAAACGATTTGTTATTAGCTGATTCAAGATAGTCAAAACAGCCGTTAGTTGGTCTAAATTGGTCTAGAATAGTTATTGGCTGGTCTACACTGATTAAAATGGTCATTAGTTCATCCAAGCTGGACTAAAATAGTCATTAGCTGGTCTAAACTGGTAAAAATGGCCATTAGCTTGTCCAAACTAGTTGAAAATGCTCATTAGCTTGTCCAAGCTGAACAAAAATTGTAATTAGCTGGTCAAAACTGGTTAAAAATTGGATATTAACTGTTCCAAATTGGCTAAAAATAGACCACTGGACCAGATGGCCAAAGTAGTCATTAGCTGGTCTAAACTGGTTCAAATTGGTTATTAGCTAGTCTGAACTGGTTGAAAATGCTCATTAGCTTGTTCAAACGGGTTAAAAATGGTCATTAGCTGGACCAAGAAGGTCAAAAATAGTCTAGCTATTACTCAGATCCTGATGAACAAAATATGGAAACCAGAACTTTGGATGCTTTACTTTAAAAATACTAAATCCAGTTTGATTTCCTGATCTTCCTGAGTTATGATCTCCTGCTGATGATGAAGACTTTGATTGTAATCTGTGTTGCATGTTTCCAGGCGAGTCCTCCAGGAATCCTGGCTCTCCTGGACGAGGAGTGCTGGTTCCCCAAAGCCACGGACAAGAGCTTCGTGGAGAAGGTCCTACAGGAGCAGGGGACACATCCCAAGTTCCACAAGCCCAAGAAACTCAAGGACGAGGCAGATTTCTGCATCATGCACTATGCTGGAAAGGTGCTGACTTGCTCCTCGTCTGAACCCATGTGCGTTTTCATAGCCTTATTTGTGAATTTTAGACATCTGTGATTGTGTTTCTCAGGTGGATTACAAGGCGGATGAGTGGCTGATGAAGAACATGGACCCGCTGAACGATAACGTGGCCACTTTGCTCAATCAATCCACCGACAAGTTTGTTTCAGAGCTGTGGAAAGACGGTGAGTCGAAAGATCATACTGGATCAGCTCTTAAATACATAGGTTGTGGAGGAAAACTATAAATGCTGAAGAAATGTATAAGACACAAGGGAGTGAAACTTTTAAACCTAACAAAGGGGTACATGACTAATGTATTTACACTCTGGGCACCTTTTTCATGCCGACATGGGTGGTAACTCACTGGATTTGTTCTCTTCTGCTGGTGTTTGGTCCTCTGTTTCTTCCCCTCTCCATCCATCCATTCATCCACCCCTTGTTTCACGTCCTCCTGGACCTCTGTACACACCATCTCCCATCTGTCCGTCTCTCTCAGAGGTCCAGAACTGTCAGAGAGCTTATTTCTATCAGCGTTTTCCTTACCTTCATTTAGAGCCAGGTGACATCTTTGGTTTCTCTCTCTCTCTCTCCCGTGACGTTCTCTTCCTCAGCTGTCCTGCGTGACTGTGTTCCTCTGAGGTGTTGAGATATGTCTCTGATATTTCTGCTGTCTCTCCTCTCTGTGTAATATAGTGTGCAGCGCCCCCGCTGTTGGTCTGTGGTACTGCAGAAATGGGTATAAACTGCATGGGTTTGGTTCTGTTCTCACCAGTGAAACATGACCACAGTCCACAGTATGCAGTTACACACACACACACACACACTCACACAGGGTCCAAAATTCACTTTAGGCAAACCTGGCTATGACTGCTGTATAAAAATAATTGGGAAATATTTATTTTTACTCCATGAGAATAAAAATTATTTTGTATTATATAAAATAATTATTTAGCTGTTTTTCCACTGGTGTTCAGCATCATACACTTCCCAGTCTCACAAAAACATATTTAAAAAAAAACATTTATATTGATTAAATGTAAAAAATTTTTATTTGGAATTTAAATAAATATATAATATATAAGGAACTTTTAGAAAAAAAAAATTTGCAATTAATATTACTGTTAATAATGTTTATAAGTAAATACTTTCTACGATGTATTTGTGGATTGAAATTATTTAACTTTTCATTTAAATTCAGGATTTGGTCATTTTCTTATGTGCTTTTGTCACTTTATTAGTGTGTTTCTATGAATTACTGTTTAAGTTGAATAAATCTTATTTTTAACTATTTTAATTTCTTAATATTTAATTAATATGATCTATTTAGTTAAAATTTTTAATGACAATAGCCTGCTTTTAAATTTTACTCAATAACATCCAGTGTGAATACAGTGCATAACATGCATCATTTGAGTAATGGCAATCATTTCTTTCAATTACTTTTCCTGCCATCTTCCTTTCTGGCCAATAAAAAAAATAAAAATAACAAAAACTATAAAAAATTACTTACCAAAGTGAGTTTTCACTCTTCTTTTGTGTTCTTTGAGCCTCATTCATGAAACACGGGAAGAATGAGTTGTTCGTGATATTGTGCTGAAATCTGTGTCATTCTGTTCAACTTGTGTTCTCATGAACGAGGTGATTGTTTATTTTGGACCCTTGACCACACACACACACACACACACACACACTCACGTACGTGTCACCTGCACTGCATTGATTTGAGTCATTTTCCCGTGTGTCCCCCACCCCACTCTTCACCAGCATCGTGTGTGTGTCTGTGGTTTGTCACCAGTGCTGACGTGTGTTTGACCCACTGAACTGTGGGCAGTTTTCACATCATGACCAGACTGCATGCCTGAGATGAAGCTCTTACCACGCAGTGACTGTCTGTCTCTCTCTGTCTCTCAGTGGACCGTATCGTGGGTCTGGATAAGGTGGCTGGCATGTCGGAGCTGCCGGGAGCGTTTAAGACCCGTAAGGGAATGTTCCGGACGGTCGGGCAGCTCTATAAGGAGCAGCTGTCCAAACTCATGGCCACTCTCAAAAACACCAACCCCAACTTCGTCCGCTGCATCATTCCCAACCACGAGAAAAAGGTACCAAGTGCTCGGCATTCAGGACTAGATTATGTGTTCCTTAAAAAAAGCTATATTAGATATATATATCCACACCAATAAAGACAGCAGTTAAGATCGCTATGAAAATAACTATATTAGTGTTTGTCAAGACCAAAAACTATTGAACAGAGCTTCATTAGCATTCACACCAAAGCAGAGTCCAGACCAAATAATAACTATAACAATAACTGTATTAGAGTCCAGACCAAATAATAACTATATTAGCTATAATGATAACTGTATTAGAGTCCAGACCAAATAATAACTATATTAGCTATAACGATAACTGTATTAGCATCCAGACCAAATAATAACTATATTAGCTATAATGATAACTGTATTAGAGTCCAGACCAAATAATAACTATATTAGCTATAACGATAACTGTATTAGAGTCCAGACCAAATAATAACTATATTAGCTATAACGATAACTGTATTAGCATCCAGACCAAATAATAACTATATTAGCTATAACGATAACTGTATTAGCGTCCTGGCCAAATAACTATATTAGCTATAACGATAACTTTATTAGCATCCAGACCAAATAATAACTATATTAGCTATAACGATAACTGTATTAGAGTCCAGACCAAATAATAACTATATTAGCTGTAACGATAACTGTATTAGCGTCCTGACCAAATAACTATATTAGCTGTAACGATAACTGTATTAGCATCCAGACCAAATAATAACTATATTAGCTATAATGATAACTGTATTAGAGTCCAGACCAAATAATAACTATATTAGCTATAACGATAGCTGTATTAGCATCCAGACCAAATAATAACTATATTAGCTATAACAATAACTGTATTAGCGTCCTGACCAAATAACTATATTAGCTATAACTATAACTGTATTAGCATCCAGACCAAATAATAACTATATTAGCTATAACGATAACTGTATTAGCGTCCTGACCAAATAACTATATTAGCTATAACGATAACTGTATTAGAGTCCAGACCAAATAATAACTATATTAGCTGTAACGATAACTGTATTAGCGTCCTGACCAAAAAACTATATTAGCTATAACGATAACTGTATTAGCGACCAGACCAAATAATAACTATATTAGCTATAACGATAACTGTATTAGAGTCCAGACCAAATAATAACTATATTAGCTATAACGATAACTGTATTAGCATCCAGACCAAATAATAACAATATTAGCTATAACAATAACTGTATTAGCGTCCTGACCAAATAATAACTATATTAGCTATAACGATAACTGTATTAGCATCCAGACCAAATAATAACTATATTAGCTATAACGATAACTGTATTAGCATCCAGACCAAATAATAACTATATTAGCTATAACGATAACTGTATTAGCGTCCTGACCAAATAACTATATTAGCTATAACGATAACTGTATTAGAGTCCAGACCAAATAATAACTATATTAGCTGTAACGATAACTGTATTAGCGTCCTGACCAAATAACTATATTAGCTATAACGATAACTATATTAGCTATAACGATAACTGTATTAGAGTCCAGACCAAATAATAACTATATTAGCTATAACGATAACTGTATTAGCGACCAGACCAAATAATAACTATATTAGCTATAACGATAACTGTATTAGAGTCCAGACCAAATTATAACTATATTAGCTATAACGATAACTGTATTAGCGACCAGACCAAATAATAACTATATTAGCTATAACGATAACTGTATTAGAGTCCAGACCAAATTATAACTATATTAGCTGTAATGATAACTGTATTAGCGTCCTGACCAAATAACTATATTAGCTATAACGATAACTGTATTAGCGTCCACACCAAATGGAAGAACTATAAAGATAGCTTAAATTATAACTATATTAGCATTCGTACCAAAAACAATAACTATAAAGATTGCATTAACGACAAATATATTTGCATTCTCGCCAAGAACGAAGAATATACAGATAGCTATAATGATGAACTATATTAGTGTAAAGGTAGTTTTAATAATAATTATATTAGAATTCACACCAATAATGATAACTAAATTAGCGTTAACAATAAGAACGATATCTGTAAATATAGTTATAACAAAAACTGTATTAGTGTACACACCAAGTGCAGTATCTATAAAAAAATAGCTATAATAGGAACGGTGTTAGTGTTCACACACTGAATGATAGCTATAAAGATAAAATAAGTATATTGACACTTGCACCAACAATGAAAACAATCGAGATGGATATAACCATATTAGTGCTTGCACCAACAATGATGACTATAAGATAGCTGTAACAATTTTAGATTTGAGGACCAACAAATTACTGCTGAAATGCACAAATTGCAAAAAAACAATTTTTTTTGTCATGAATTCATTATAAATGTTTGTGTTTTGTGCCTCAGGCTGGTAAGTTGGAACCTCACCTGGTTCTTGATCAGCTCCGGTGTAATGGCGTCCTGGAGGGAATCCGTATCTGCAGACAGGGATTCCCCAACCGCATCGTCTTCCAGGAGTTCAGACAGAGGTTCGCTGCTTTCTCTGACCACAACTTTTCACATGAATAAACTCCTTACTTATCCCTCTTAAGAATCTGTTTCATCTAATTCTAATTAGTTCTTACTAATGCTAGACCTGATTGTGTGTTTCCATTGATGTTAACCAAGTTTTGTGTTTTATCGCTCAGGTATGAAATCCTCACGCCCAACGCCATTCCCAAGGGCTTCATGGATGGCAAACAGGCTTGTGTGCTGATGGTGAGACCCATTTTACAGTGAAATCAACTGGCTTTAAAGTTACTTTATGAAGTTTTCTAAACTGTGGTTTATCTGTGTGTCAGATCAAAGCGCTGGAGCTGGATCCAAACCTGTTTCGGATCGGACAGAGCAAAGTGTTTTTCCGCGCTGGAGTGTTGGCTCACCTGGAGGAGGAGCGTGATATGAAGATCACAGACGTCATCATTAACTTCCAGGCCTGGTGCCGTGGATATGTTGCCCGCAAGTGAGTCTCACTACGCATGTTATAGAGTTTAATGACCGTTAATGAGATGCATAAAGCTGCTGAAGTCGAATTAACAATTATTTTACACTACAATATTCACTCCACATTGAAAATAGAACACGTTTTGTACTATACATAGGGCCCTATGATTTCCGCGATTCAGAAAACGTGGACGGAATCGCGGAATCCAGTCATAAAAACGAAATTTACAGTTTAACGCGGAATGTCACGGAATTTGTCTAATTTTGGATGAATTAATCAAAAGTTGGTCATTGCACTTTAGAGCTGTCAAAATTGCTCAAAAATGACGTTCGAATATTCCCTCTAAAAAATACATGAATATTCGAACTATTCGAACATCGGGTGGCGCATGTTGTCAAAGACGCGCATTACGTCAATAACAGGCAAAAATAATACAAACAGACATAACTACTTGTATAGATAGTCTATTTAAGTTTACACATATATGACAACGTATTACCTACACAAAAACAAGGAAATCAACTAATGGCCAAGACTGCAGACCTCACGCTCTCTCACCCTCACTTTCTCTGCGCATAATGGTTTAAATGAACAAACAAATTTTTGTGCAAGCAATTTAAGGTCGCAACTGTTGTCCCAAATATAGCAGGCTTCATTCAGTGATTGAAACAAATATTATTAATATTAATAGAAGTTTTACAGCATATAGAACTGACATTGAATGCTCCGAGCGAGCTGTGCTGTGGTAAACATGGAACTTTTCCTTGACATGAAACGATAAATAATCAAACCTCGGATCCATTGCTTGACAGAACTCCCCGAAGCGTGCCCCATCCGCGATACTGATCGGTCTCATGTCCTTACAAATGAACGAAATTATTTTATCCGTTATGGCCTCTTGTCGTGTTGCAGACAAAGAGCTTGCAGCGGGCGATGCAAAGTAACGTTAAGTGTCAAGACGTGACTGTTTAGCTGGAGTTCCACACATTATGCCATGCTCATTTGGGTGTACATTTTTGAGATGTGACCTCATGTTGCTAGTTGTCGAATGGTATGCTAACTGTATCTTAAATAGCTTGCATACAACAATCTCGCGGGTCAACAATTTTACCTCATTTTCTCTGCTGCGGTCGAGTTGGGCTCTGCACTTGCTGTCATCTTCCATGAAGATGCGTCAACTTTCAGCAGTGATGCTGTGCCAGACAGTGCGACTCCTGTGAGGCTGTGACCTGTCCCTGAACCCTCAGACGTGCTAGCGCGCCCACTCGCAAAGCAGACAACCACGCCTCTACTATCGCGGGCCTTTTTTTCCACATTTTTTTTTATTCGAATATTAATTTTCACCTTCGAAATTCGTTTTTTTAAAACTATTCGAATACATATTCGAATTTAGAATATTCGTTGACAGCCCTATTGCACTTACATCAAATTGCGATTTGGATTAATATCTGTAAATATTAAGCTGGATAAGTCTATTTAAATATGAATCCTGTATTTTCTGTGTTAATGAATGGCGCAGATGCGAGACTTTGTTTATCACACACACTGAAGCGCGCGTGACGCTGGCGGTGATTTCAGCTTCTGTCGTCTCACTAAATAAGGACGTGAACACGTGAACAACATCTCCAGAACTGCACTAAGAGTCACTTCATGAGCATTTGACCATTTGATTTGAGTAAAACTAGTGTCACATCACATACACAGAACTGTAAAGGTATTCACGGCAACCCGTCAAAATAAAAGTCCGGTTTAATTTAAAGACAAGTGTTTGCCAGTAATCTATTACTATTGTTCAGCAGAACATAGCCTACTACTACTACTACTACTAACATGAAACAAACATTTTTTTAAGGAATAATCACACAACATCTCTTCCATGTTTTATTTTAAATAGTAAATCTTTTTTGTTTACCAAAAAATAAAGTTTGCTTAATTTTCAGTAATTAAAAGAAAAAAAATAAATGAATGAAACCAGAAAAATGTAAATACACAACAGAATTTCTGAGGGGGAAAAAACATTTCATAAGGCTTTTTTAAGAAAACATTTGAATAAATTAAGTTGTTTTATGCATTTAAATAATGCTAAAACACAGAATTAGGCAACAATAAAACATGGTGATAAACATGTCATAGGGCCCTAAACATGTAGTTTTTGTTAAACTTTTAATAACTTGTTGTGAAAATGTATGTGTAATGATTTTAATTAATTAGACATGCTTTTTGATTAATACAATTAAATAACCATTAAAAAGAAGTTGAGAAAAATGTAAACAGAAAAAAATAGAATCCAGAAAAATTTAAACAGAATAAATGGAATTTGGGAAAAAATAAAATGAATTTCATAGGGCCCTGTAAACAGTGACAAAATGATTTGCTAATGAGTTTTTGCTAGTCAGACGCAGTTGGTATCAGGTGGAAGATGTGGCTCTTAGCATGTTTCTACTGTGTTCTGGGTGATTGCTAGACTGTTGCTATGTTCTTAGCCAGTTTACTGGGATTAGTGGTTATTCGGGTGTTGCTATGTTGTTCTTTGCTGATTTATTGGGTTTACTATAAACAATGCCAGGGCATTGGGGTGCAGTGTAGTTTGAAGAAGTTCCTAGAATATTAGTCAGAAAATCTGGTAGAATCTTGACCTGTCACCTGCAGGTGATTGTAAAGTCCACAGATGTGGTGTTTAACGGTGTGTGCGTGTGGTTCAGGGCGTTCGCTAAGAGGCAGCAGCAGCTGACGGCCATGAGGGTGATCCAGAGGAACTGCTCTGCGTATCTGAAGCTCAGGAACTGGCAGTGGTGGAGACTCTTCACTAAGGTTCATGACACACACACACATGTTCAGATTGACTGTTGTTCTTGACATGTGTTCTGTGCTGATGCCGTGTGTGTGTGTGTGTGTGTGTGCTTCAGGTGAAGCCGCTGCTTCAGGTGAGCCGACAGGAAGAGGAGATGCAGGCCAAAGACGAGGAGCTCAACAAAGTTCGGGAGAAGCAGATGGTGGCTGAACAGCAGCTGAAGGAGATGGAGCTCAAACAGCAGCAGGTAACAGAATACTGCTTACATTCTTATATCTTTATTTCTTTTCAGTTATATATTATATTTTATAAATATTTTTATATGTATCTCATGCTATGGTTTTATTTTACATATGAATATTATCAATATTAGTTTAAATCTGCTATATATTATGAATGATACATAATTTGGTGTCTATATATGGTGCATTTTAAAATTCAAAATATGGTGCAAAATTGTATTTATGCATGTAAATATGAATTATGTATGTCATGCAACATTTTACAGTTGTTGTTTTCATTTAGTTTAATTCAATATGTTATAAATTATGCTACATTTTAAATTAGCTTTCTATATTATCAATTGTATGCATGTTATATTTCACATATGCATTATGCTATCTTTTAGATTAAATATATATTAGTTTAAACGATGCTACATTTTATCCAAACTTTATTTTTTTATATATATATATATATATATGCTACATTTTATTTATATTGTGATATATTTAACATATTGTATATTATGAATTATACCTATTATGCTGTATTTTACAGTCATTATACATTGTCAATTATACATTGTGGAATATGTATTTTTCCTTTTTTATTTTCTAGTATTTTTTATTTATTTATACCGATTCCTAGCAATAAGTCTGTAAGTGTGAATGTTAATGTTGTGGTCGTTGCTCTCTGCAGCTGGGCGCGGAGAAGCTGGCTCTTCAGGAGCAGCTGCAGGCGGAGATGGATCTGTGCACCGAGGCCGACGAGATGAGGAACCGTCTGGTGGCCAAGAAGCAGGAGCTGGAGGAGATCCTGCACGACCTGGAGGCCCGCGTGGAGGAGGAGGAGGAGCGGGCCAATCACCTGCAGACAGAGAAGAAGAAGATGCAGCAGAACATCGCCGACCTGGAGCAGCAGCTGGACGAGGAGGAGGCGGCGCGACAGAAGCTGCAGCTGGAGAAGGTCACCATGGAGGCCAAACTCAAGAAGACCGAAGAGGACGTGATGGTGCTGGACGACCACAACAACAAGCTCTCCAAGGTCTGTCTGCTCATGAGATTGATTTGAGAGTCTGTTCAAACGCTGGCTGCTCTTCTCACTGTTGGTCTGGTTGCACAGGAGAAGAAACTCATGGAGGAACGCATCGCTGAGTTCACCACCAACCTGGCCGAGGAGGAGGAGAAGTCCAAGAGCTTACAGAAACTCAAGAACAAGCACGAGGCCATGATCACCGACCTGGAGGGTGAGCAAAGAAAACAGAGATGGAGACAGCACAGGCATCTTTACACATTCATTCATTTAGCAGACGCTTTTCTACACAGTGACTTACAAATGAGGGCTAAACAAAGCAATTCATACTAAAATACATAACAAAATGTTTATTTATGATATATATAAGCCAAATAAAATATAGCACAAGTGAAATTCATAAGGTAGCATTCATGTTAAATACAAAACTATATATAATTAACGTAATATGAAAAATAATAATAATATTTCAAGCATTTAAATCTAGCATAATACATGAAATGTATCATTTATAATATTTGAATGGTATAATGTATAATATGTAATATTCGTAATGTGTAATATTAATTGCCTATGATTTATAATCCATAAGATATGAAACATGTTAAATATAGCATATGCATAATTCATTGTATGCGTTGTGTACGTCTTACATTATGATTTAAACATTGAACTATATTTTTAATTGTATGTGATTATAACAACATAGAAAAATGCAAAATATGTTATTTTTAATATATATATATATATATATATATATATATATATATATATATATATGTATGTATATATATATATATATATATATATATATATATATATATATATATATATATATATATATGTATGTATATGTAGCATAGTTTATCATTTATTTTATATATACATAAATATATTCTGCTATATTTTACATAAATGCATGTACATTTGTGTGAACTTACTTCAATATTTTGTTCCTGACGCCAAATATAAGAATGAACTGAATGTATGATGGCTTCACCTACTTCAGCCTTAAAATGTAGGAAGTGTTAAATGAATGAAAGCAGAGTGAATAAATGAACACCAATCCCGCAGACCGTCTGCGTCGTGAGGAGAAGCAGCGTCAGGAGCTGGAGAAGAACCGCAGGAAGCTGGAGGGCGACTCTACAGAGCTTACCGACCAGATCGCAGAGCTGCAGGCTCAGATCGCTGAACTACGAGCACAGCTCGCCAAGAAGGAGGAGGAGCTTCAGGAGGCGCTCGCCAGGTGAGAGCACGCCGCGTCCAATCACAGTCGAGCACCGCTGCGCCGCTGATCCCAGCTCATGAGTGTCTGTGTTTCCCGTCAGGATCGAGGAGGAAGCGGCTCAGAAGAATCTGGCGCAGAAGAAGATCCGGGAGCTGGAGGCTCAGCTGAGCGAGCTTCAGGAGGATCTGGAGCTGGAGCGAGCGGCTCGAACCAAAGCTGAGAAACACCGGCGAGACCTGGGAGAAGAGCTGGAGGCGCTGAAGACGGAGCTGGAGGACACGCTGGACTCCACCGCCGCGCAGCAGGAGCTCAGGTCTGTGTGTGTGCTTATAACACTCGCTCCGCATCAGATCTGCTTCCAGTTCATGTCTGCTTCCTTTACTACACTTGTGTGGACTGGAGTTTGTAATGAGAAGATCTTATAAAGGTCTTCCTGGAGTCATATTAAAAAGTGTTTGATACACTAGTAATGGTACTTTTTATTATTATAGATTAAAATAATTACAACACACATATTATTGTGTTTTTATATTATTAGATACTCTTTTTTTTTTCAGCAGTTTGCATTATATTTTTTTTATACACAATTGCATTATAGTATAGTTTCTCATTTTTATGTTACAAATATGGTAGAATAATGTTAAAGTAATAATTTCACATTTCTTTGTTTTATTTTCTTCGATATTCTTTAATCAATCGCCATTGCTTATTTAATGGTGCAATTACATTGCAGTTTTCCCTTTATAGCTAGACTGAAAATAATAATAGTATTAAAATAATCATTTTAATATTGTTATGCATTTTATTTTGATCGATAGATATTTATTTGTATTTAACAGTACAATTGCATTACAATGCTTTATTTTTATGATTCGTCTTATGATGATAATATAAAATAATTGCATTCTAGTATAAAATTTATTGAATTTTTTATTATATATAATATTCATTACCGATTTAAAAGTACGGTTGCATTACAATTCTTCATTTTTGTAATTAGTTAAAATAATAATAAAAAATAAAATTGTATTATTATTATTATTATATATATTTTAATTAATTTATTTTTTAGTTGGATGTTTTAAATATTTAATCACCCTCAAAAGCAACCATTTCTACTGGCATCAGAGTTATTTGCCTGGATGTTGCTACAAAAGCAGTAACGTGAGTCATTTGTGATGGTGTTTGCTGCAGGACGAAGCGTGAGACTGAAGTGACTCACCTGAAGAAGACTCTGGAGGACGAGGCTAAAGTTCACGAGCAGCTGGTGACCGAGATGAGACAGAAACACGGTCAGGCCTTCGACGAGCTCAACGAGCAGCTGGAGCAGGTCAAGCGGGTACGAGATGCTCTCCTTCACGTCTGATGTGTGTTTAGCAGCTCCTGAGCTCTCTCTGAGTCTCTGCGTCTCTGTTTGCAGAACAAGGTGTCGGTGGAGAAGACCAAACAGGCTCTGGAGTCGGAGAGGAACGAGCTGCAGATCGAGCTGAAGACGCTCATGCAGGGCAAAGGAGAGTCGGAGCAGCGCAGGAAGAAAGCCGAGACGCTGCTGCAGGAGCTGCAGGTCAAACACGCCGAGAGCGAACGCCAGCGCTTCGAATTCGCCGAGAAAGTCGCCAAGATGCAGGTGAGAGAACCAGCTGATCGATAGTTAGATGCTAAGGTACTGATTGAGGGTTAGCGCTAGCGTGACGGCGGTTCTGTCTCTCCTCAGACTGAGCTGGATAACGTCAACGCTTTGCTGAGCGAGGCTGAAGGGAAGTCGATCAAAGCCTCGAAGGACTGTTCCTCCGTGGAGTCGACGCTGCAGGACGTACAGGTGCGTGTGGTGGGGGATTATGGGATGTGTGCGTGCCTGGCTCGCTCTCTGAACGCTGAGCGTCTCCTCACAGGAAGTGCTGCAGGAGGAGACGCGGCAGAAGCTAGCGCTGAACACACGTCTGCGTCAGCTGGAGGACGAGCAGAGCGGTCTGAGAGAGCAGCTGGAGGAGGAGGAGGAGGTCAAGAGGAACATGGAGAAACAGATGAGCAGCATGCAGGCGCAGGTGAGGACCAAACGCTCACATACTTCATACAAACACTGTGTGCTGTAAAAGAGGAAACGTCACTTCGCAAGACGGAACGATGTTTGATTCGTTGTTCATTTGTCGTCTCAGTGAATTCATTTAGTTCTTTACCAAATAGTCTGAATGATTTATTAGTGAATCTCTAGTAAGTACAAAACCCTGAAACTAGCAGTCAGGGAACAGATCCAAACTGAATCCAGATTAAGTGTAAATGCTGCGCACACTGTGAAAATGATTTGCGTAGCTCTTCTGTGTTTGATGAGGTTCTGTATGTTCTGCTGCAGCTGGCCGACATGAAGAAGAAGATGGAGCAGGAGGCCAGTTTTCTGGAGAACACTGAAGAGACGAAGAAGCGCGTCCAGCGCGACCTGGAGGCCGTGACGCAGCGTCTGGACGAGAGAAACGCCGCCTTCGACAAGCTGGACAAGACCAAGACGCGCCTGCAGCAGGAGCTGGACGACATGCTGGTGGACCAGGACCATCTCAGACAGATCGTCTCCAACCTGGAGAAGAAGCAGAAGAAGTTCGACCAGGTGAGAGCGGAAGCCCTGCGATCGGGACGTGTTTGATTAGAAGAGCACGGCTCTTAAGAAGGGACTGAAAGTCATTTAAAAAAGACCAAAAGGTTATCAAAATAAGCTAAAACACTACATTTTAGCATTTCTAATAATTTTTTTTGGACCTGGATATATAATAAAGCCTCCTAGTGTGATATCTGGACATGGAGAGGTTTAGTTCTGCAATAATGTGGGTAGAAATTGTAAAGAAAACAATCTTAGATTGTTTATTTATGTTTATTATTGTAGTAATGCTGAGCTTAAGATGCATAAAAAATAATTTCGTTTTAGTTTTTCCATTTAAAACATTACATTTGTATTTTGTTTTGTCATTTTAGTAATTTCAAAATATTTTATCAGGTGTTGTGACAAAAAAAATTAATACATTTTTTAATATAATTGCTTTTCTTGTTTTGTGAGCTTTTAAAAGTTTGTGTTTTTGGATTTAAAAACATTTGTTTATTTGTTTTAGTCATTTTAGAGATGTTTATTAAAATAAAACCTTAAAATGATGTGGAGATGACAAGCTTTTTAATTTAAACAATTTTATTGTCTCTTATTTTTATTTATTTATAATTTTTTTTTTTTTTTTTTAATGTCAGTTATATTTGATCAGGTTTTGTGGGTAAAATCTATTTTTTAAAATCGTTAAAAAAAGAAAAAAACCATTATATAAATTTTTAGAACTAAACATTTTTTTTTTAAATCTATTTTTTTTTTGTTGTTTATAATTAAATTTTTCATTATTCATGGTTTAAAATACTTTTATTATTATTTTTTTACATATTACGTTTACATTGAGTCATTTAGCAGATGCTTTAATCCAAAGTGACTTATAAATGAGGACAACAGAATCATGACTGATGTGAAAAGTGATTCTTGTTGACATGAACCACGACAAATAAATCCTCTGTAGACGCTGACTAATATCTGAACATAGATCTGAAGGTTTGCTGGTGTTTTTCAGATGCTGGCTGAGGAGAAGTCCGTCTCTGCCCGTTACGCAGAGGAGCGTGACCGCGCCGAAGCCGAGGCCCGTGAGAAAGAGACGCGTGTGTTAGCTCTCGCCCGTGAGCTGGACACCATCAGAGACCTGAAGGACGAGATGGACCGCACCAACAAACTGCTGCGTGCCGAGATGGAGGACCTGGTGTCCTCGAAAGACGACGTGGGCAAGAGCGTAAGAGGCTTTCTCATCGTCACAGACCGTCACTTCATCAGTCGATCGCCGGAGACCTGACGGTGTTCCTGTTCTCCCTCAGGTTCACGATCTGGAGAAGTCGAAGCGCTCGATGGAGCAGCAGCTGGAGGAGATGAAGACGCAGCTGGAGGAGCTGGAGGACGAGCTGCAGGCCACCGAAGATGCCAAACTACGTCTGGAGGTCAACATGCAGGCCATGAAGGCGCAGTACGAGAGAGACCTGCAGGGACGAGACGAGCTGGGAGAGGAGAAGAAGAGACAGCTGCTCAAACAGGTGCCAGCTGACCTCCAGACGTGATGCAGCTAAACGTGTTTCATAATCAACGAGTAGAATACATGAGTCATGTGTGTGTTTGCGGTCAGGTGCGTGAGATGGAGATGGAGCTGGAGGACGAGCGTAAGCAGCGCACGCTGGCGATGGCGGCGAGGAAGAAGATGGAGCTGGACCTGAAGGATCTGGAGGCTGCCATCGACCAGGCCAACAAGAACCGCGACGAGGCGCTCAAACAGCTCAAGAAAGTGCAGGTTCGCATCCAAGCTTGGTGAACCACGTCAACGAGTCTTCAGCAGTAATGGAAAACCAGCTTTACAAAGGGTTTCCTGATCACGTT
Organism: Carassius carassius; assembly: GCF_963082965.1. Taxonomy (NCBI): domain Eukaryota; kingdom Metazoa; phylum Chordata; class Actinopteri; order Cypriniformes; family Cyprinidae; genus Carassius; species Carassius carassius. The sequence goes on from NC_081755.1 coordinate 47,980,432, forward strand.
TGTGTTTCAGGCTCAGATGAAGGACCTGCTGCGGGAGCTGGAGGACACGCGTGTGTCCCGCGAGGAGATCCTGGCGCAGAGCAAAGAGAACGAGAAGAAGGTGAAGAGCATGGAGGCCGAGATGATCCAGCTGCAGGAGGTCAGTGTGTGTGTGTGTGTGTGTGTGTGTGTGTGTGTGTGTGTGTGTGGTCACATGAGCGTCTGACACGAGTCTGAATGCAGGAGTTGGCGGCCGCAGAGCGAGCCAAGAGACAAGCGCAGCAGGAGAGAGACGAGCTGCAGGACGAGATCAACAACCAGGCCAACAAAGGGTGAGGAACACCTCTCCATTCACCAGCCTCTAGCTGAGGAGACACACAAGATAATGGAGGAAATAGACAAACTATTCAAATACTGACGGAAAAATATTAATCTATATATAAATCTAAACTATTTTAATGGATACTTCAAAATATGTTTGATATGATAAAAGATGTTTTATCCAACCAAAAACATTTTCGTTTTTAAGGAAAATTTAAATAAATAATTTAAATAAATAAAATTAAAATCCAGTTTTCTGAAGGTTTTTGCATTTTCTATCTGATTTCTCTAAAAGTTATATCAGTTATAATGAAATGGATTTGTTAAAGATACATTAAAAATGTTGTTTGTATTTATTTATTATTACTTATTTTATTTTATGAACCATTTCAATCTACAAAATAGTTTTTAATTTAAAGGGATTCAAAACTACTGAAAGTAAATAATAATAATGTATTGTAGTATTTTTTTTAAGATATTGATTTTTCTTTATGATTTCCCTTACGGGTATATAAATAATAAAATATAAATGATAAAAATGAAATATAAATGACAATGAAGTTGATTTATAAATGACATTTTTGTATTTATTCTTGTTGTTCACTCTACTATTTTAATATTTCATTAAAAATATTTTTAATCCAAACAATAAACTAAAAATATTTCTGAAATAAACCCTAATCATTTGTATTATTATTATTATTTGCCCTTCTATTTTATTTGTTTATTTTTTGTTTGTTTATTATTTAGGAAATATGATTCACAACTAGTTATAAAAAAATAAAATAAATGTATTAAAAATGTATTAAAGACTTGGCTAAATAGATTTCACAATTCACCATTTTTTAATGTTATTTTATATTTTATCTTGTATTAAAACATTTTAACACAAATAAATAATGATAATAAAAATAAAAAATAATAATAAGACATTTAATTGAAGTTCTATGATTTTTTTTAAAAAGGCCCAATTTTGCATAAACACATTTATAAAACAGCATCTGAAATTGACAGATTTCTTCTGGCTAATATAATCTTGTATAATTGCCCATAATCCTTTGTGTTTGTGTGCTCAGCACCCTGGGCTCGGAGGAGAGGAGGCGTCTGGAGGCGCGCATCGCTCAGCTGGAGGAGGAGCTGGAGGAGGAGCAGAACAACACCGAGCTGGTGAACGACCGGCTGAAGAGAGCCCTGCTGCAGGTCAGGAGCGCTGCTGACCTCTGACCCCCGACTTCTGACCCCCACAGCACACTCACCAGAGTCTCTCTGTCCACAGACGGACCAGATCAACGTGGAGCTGACGGCGGAGCGCAGCACCTCCCAGCGTCTGGAGGGAGCACGCTCTCAGATGGAGCGCCAGAACAAGGAACTGAAGCTCAAACTCACCGAGTTGGAGGGAGCCGTCAAGAGCAAATACAAGGCCACCATCGCCGCCCTGGAGGCCAAGATCATCCAGCTGGAGGAGCAGCTCGACATCGAGACCAAGTACTGCAACACACACAAAACAATACTTCTTTACACTGAAATAATATAGTCATGTTTAGACAGACTATTAGCATGAAGTATGTATTTTGTTATTCAGAAAATAAATATTAAATGCGCTTACATTTCAGGTTAAAAAACACATAACATACATTAAGGTCTAGCAGTAAAATTGTATACTATTAATAAATCCAATACATACTATTAGTTCTTTTTTTACATTTACAGTAGGTCAACAAATAAAAATGGTATAAAATTAATATTGAATCAATTTGTTCACAATACAGATACAAATCAACTAAAAAAAATACATAATACATTTATTTACATAGAATCATAGACATATTCAGATATTTTAATTAACAATTAATCTATTTTTTTTTATTAATTACAATACGGATACAAATACATGCATACGCATTTATCTACAATGAACCATTTTTAAACATGTTTAGACTATTTACCATACAAGATAGATATTTACTTTAGAAAATATACAACTGAATAGATTAAATTCACAATTTAAATGAGAAAACTCAATCAATGAAATTTGCAATGACATAATTAAATTAGAAAAGAAAATGTATTTCAGATTAAAGGAACATCAAAACTAACTTGATAAAAGTACAAAGCAATTTACAATTTTCAGATTAAAGTCCCATTGGTCTACAAATTAGAATGTACACAATAATTCATCTATTTATAACAGCATGGAAAAACTGAAAGTAATAAACGATGTTTGTGTTCAGAGAGCGACAGCAGGCCTCAAAACTGGTGCGTCGTACAGAGAAGAGGCTGAAGGAGGTGATTCTGCAGGTGGACGACGAGAGACGCAACACAGACCAGTTTAAAGATCAGGTGCTGCTATTTCCAAACCCTGTCAGTCACACTATTCCAGGTTAAAGTTCAGCGATGTTAACGGTTGTTTGCTATCGACTGCAGTCTGAGAAGCTGAACAGCCGCATGAAGCAGCTGAAGCGGCAGCTGGAGGAGGCCGAGGAGGAGGCACAGAGAGCAAACGCCAACCGCAGGAAACTACAGCGAGAGCTGGAGGACGCCACCGAGTCTGCCGACGCCATGAACCGAGAGGTCAACAGCCTGAAGGTCAAACTCAGGTGCGAGAAAACACTGCACGATAACAGCTCAACTGATGATCGCCTTTGATTTGAGCAGTATTAGAATTGAGATTATTATTTATTTACTCATTTTTACATTTCTTCAGAATTATTGCACGTTCAAATTAGGGCTGCACGATGTGTCGTTTAAGCATCGATATCGCAATGTACGAATCCACGATAGTCACATCGCAGGATGTGCGATGATGGGTGTCGTAGTTAATCCGTTATTCATTAACTGTACGGGCCAGCTGCTCCCCGGCCCTTGACGAATGTGATTCGCGGATTAACTGCACAGCTTAACCATCATAGAGTAAAAGTTTATCATTTGCATGTGTTTTTAAGTCCTGTCAGTTTAACAGGGCAGAGAGAGAGAGAGAGAGAGAGAGAGAGCGCAAGAGAGAGAGAGCGAGAGAGAGAGAGAGAGAGAGCGCGCGTGCGAGAGAGAGCGCAAGAGAGAGCGAGAGAGCGAGAGAGAGAGCTCTCTCCCTCGTGCATATTAATCAATTGACACAATGGTGTCCATGTTTAAATCATTTAAAATGAGAATGTAAGTGTGCTCACCCCATTTTTGTTTGTAAGAAAAATTTTGATTAGATTTCATATTGCAATATATATCGCAGAAAAATAAAATATCGCAATGTCATTTTTTCCCAATATCGTGCAGCCCTATTTCAAATCCATGTTATTAAAGTTAACTAAAATAACTAAAACCAATTTAAAAATACACTTTCTTTACTTGGAAAAAAAAATCAGCTAGATGCTACGACAGTCTCTCATTTTCATTTAGACAAATCATTAGAAATCACTTATTTAAAAAAAATATCTATTTTTATTTAAAGTATTAAAATTACTAAAATGATTTAAAAAAGAAATATGTTACTTGATATAAAATAAATGTTAACAAAAATAAAATGCTTTATTGAAAAAATTTAGATAGATGCCAGATCATATTTATAATTTGTGTTTAGTTTAAGTTAAAGTACTAAAACTAAAATTTAAATATAAATATAAAAATGCATATTAAAGATTATAGACGTTTGAATAATGAATTATATTTTGAAGTTCAATTAATTAAAATGTTATGACTAAAACTGAAATTTAGTTTAAGAAATTGATTAAAAACTATATTTTAAAAAACATTTTGGTTTAATTTGAAGTACTAAACTACGACTAATATAAATAACTAAGACAACATTTCACTCAAATTGAAAATGAACAAAATTAAAATTAATGTATAACATTAAATCATTCACATGGTTTATTTTGCCTTGCATAGTTTTTCGATCAAATTTATTATATAAATGAATATAATCTCTATAAAATGAAAACTAAACAAACAAGAATTTTTCAAAAGCTAAAATGGTGAAATTCCTAATATTTATTCCAATGATTACAAATTATGTTCGTATATTAATTTATTGTTCTATTTCTATTATTTCATTCATTTCTCTATACTTTATTTTTCTGAATTTCTATGCTATTATTCAGTTGTTCTAGAATTCTGATTAATATCGCAATTAAAGTATGTTGTCTTAATGAGGCATGCATGTAATCAAATGCATTTCTGACATTGAAATGTGTGTCTCTTGTGTCCAGACGTGGTGATCTGCCCTTCACCATGCGCCGCATCGTCAGCCGCTCGGGAATCGAGAGTGACGAAGACCCCGAGGCCAAGATCGAAACCCCTGAACCTAAACCCGAGTGAAAGAAGCCGAACCGCAGCATTCCCTCACAAACACACACATACACAAGTCTTGGATGGCAACGTCCACGAAAACTCAGAGATACTTCGTCGTTTTTAGTTTTTTGTTCTTATTTTAGTGCCATAGTGTATTCGCGCACACACAATGGTTCTCCTGACAATCACACACACGACAGCTTCACTCACACAGAGGACCAAATTTGTGTTTTCATGTCAATGTCTAGAATAGAAAAAGAACGGAATGATATTTTTGTAAGGGCGCATTCCGTCAATTGTAGTCCCGATTCCGGATCTATTTTTCTAACTGAAGTAAAAGGATTAAAAAAAAATGGTGAAGAAGAGAACTTATTGAAGGGGACCAAAGCAAATTTGCTTTCTACGAAACTGTATTTTATCCGTACGTTTTTATAATGGTATAAGGATGAACATAGCGCTTGCTCTCTTGCACCTCTGCTGGTAAATAATAGATTGTGATGAGAATTATAGATACTATACTACAGTTACGCTTTTGGGCTTTACACATGAATATTTAGTAAATCAAACCAGCACTAAAAATATTAGAGATTTTCATGCTACCGTATATGCACATTAAATGGCAAATACTGTTTTGAGCAATAAAATGGAGGGGTTTATAGCACTGTTGCAGCAGATTGAAGGAATAAGGATTGAGTAGGCAATGCACGAACTCATTTAGACATGGCACTATGCACTATCGCCTTAAATCTACTATTTGGATATGTTCTGTTCCTCTCTTCTTTTCAGTATATGTGTCTTTATTAATGTTCAGGGCATGATTGGTGGAGGGTTGACGGTTTCTCTCACGCACACACTGTAAACGCTGAGCACGGCTGCGCGGGAATCGACCGTTTGGGCGGGAGTTTTTAAAAAACATGGAACACTTCCATGACTACCTCTGATCACGTGTAACACTCTGTGACGTCATATTTGATTCTCTGAAAGAGCGAAGGAGAATGGATTTGAACGACAGCGATCTCCTCCTCGAAGCTCATGCTCAGCTTCTGCTTGTTTTCGCGCACACTGCTGGGAAGTCAGAGAAATTTACTATTATTGATTAAGTATGGATAGATAGAGCATTTCTCTCTCTCATTCTCATCGTCTCCCAATTATGACTTTGTGATGTTATGTTCTCTGTCTCTGCAACTCCTTAATTATATCTGGAGAGAGTTGTCATAAATCGTTGGTGTAATGATGCAATAAAATGGCTTTTTCAAAACCCTTGTAGCAAGTGTATGAGCTCTTGGCTTAATCTTGTTCTTGTTTTTTTTTTTTTTTTTTTGTTACAGTTACAAACAAAAGTATCTTGGACTTGGGCTAAAATTAGCCCACTGCTTTCAACCATTTAACAAATATATTTTAGTCCTGTAAAATCACTTGTTTTTAACATAAAATTGTAAAAGTCATCGCCCAATGATCGATTCTAAGAGGAAACTAACTTTAATAACCCTGGTCTACCTCAGCATCTCGTTCACCGAAGAACGTCTTTCCCAAATGTTTACTGATATATATATATATATATTTTTTTTTCCCCCTGAAAATCCAAATGTTCTCTTTCATTTTTTAGTCAGAAGAAATCCCGCGCCTCCCTGCAGTGTTATAGAAGAGTAAAAAAAGGCTGTTTAATTTATGCACATCACTCTCATTTGTTGAGCTATTTTAATCACTGAGTTTATTTTCTTTCTTTTTTTAGTTGTGTGAAAAATGAGGAGAGCCGTGGAGTAGATCATATTATATTATTATAGATTATAGAATATAGATTATATTAATCAAATGTTAGTCTAGTTAGTACAATCTGTTTTGACAGTACTGAGCTCGTCCACGAGAGCGCGCACACGACCGTCTCACTGCAGAAGTGGTCGAGAGTGGATTTATCTGCTTTACACTGGAGCTTATCGATACCCTTTCTTTCAGTGTGTAAAAAGTTGTCTAAAACTGAGATTCGCTTTTACTATTATTTTATTAAGTGACACATAAGTTGTGCTCTATGTCATCATTCTCCATTCTTATTCTCAGACAAATACTTCATGCATCTGTCTGACATTACTTCGGTTAGGACTATTCTGCTTTAAACAGATCGAATCAATTGTTATTAGTATTATTAATACAGTAGTCAACATTTGAAGTGGATCAAAAAAGTTACTCGGTTGTCCTTAGAACGCTTTTTAGTTTTAGGTTTTATGACAACTTCATGAAAGGTTGGTTTTATGTTTATGTTACGGACACAACTGTGCCATACTTTAACCTGTACAAGAACAACCTGATTGATAACACACACAAGACTGTCCTACTTTTTGCAGTTCATTTTCACCCCTATAAAATAAATGTTTCCCAAATTGTTAAAGAAACATGTTTGTGCACTGTGTAAACACTTGTGGCACCGAGATTTAGGACATTATGTCTCTCAGCAAATAAGTTGCGACAGAATGTACACTGTGTTTAACCGAGTCTTTGTCTTAATATGGACAATCACAGACTTCATCAAAACACAGTACAGCGCCTCAGAGGAGAATAAAAGTGAACACAGTCGCCACCCAGCGGCGAGGAAACGCACTACAGCAGAAAACCAGCGCCTCCTGCATAGACCTACAGTCGAGGAATAATTTCATTTATTTACTTATATATGCACAACACATCCAACTCAGATTATTTGATAGATTATTTGTTAAAATTGCATCTTACATGAACCATATTTTACATTTTAAGTAATATTATTTAATCATGAATTTAAAGCTTTTAGAAAAATTTGTTATTGTTTATGGGTAATAACATAATACATTACACAGTAAATAATGTATACCTTATACCTTTTTTTGCACATTCAGATCCATACTTTTGTGTAGAGACGCTGTTACTGTGAGGTGAAGTGGACTGGTGATGGGACTTCAGGAGTGGGTATATCAGTGGCATATAAGAGCAGCAAGAGGAAGGGAGAGAGTAATGAGCTTTTAGCTGGATGTAACAATCAGTCCTGGAGATTGTACTGCACCCCCCAATTTCTGCTCATTCACAAACAAAAACATTGAGACTGTCCTTCCTGTAACCCGTGTGTCCAGTACAATAGGAGTGTATGTGGATCACAGCGCAGGGATTTTGTCCTTCTACAGCGTCTCTGACACAATGAGTCTCATCCACAGAGTCCAGACCTCATTCACTCAGCCGCTCTGTGCTGTGTTTGGATTTGATAGACACTCAAAGGTGAAACTGTGTTGTCTAGTAAATCATTATGTAGGTTGTTTAGAATATTTTGTCATGATGAATAAGTACCAGAAATATGTCATGAGGCTTATTTTCTAGTTAAAGAAATAATAATAAAAAATGATAACAGATTTATCAAAATTTCACACCAAAACAGTAGCCTATAATTATGACTGTAAGAGCTGATAATGAAGAATAATGAAACTGATGGGATTGCAGATAAATACATTCATGATAAAATGATATAATACGATTGTAAAACTTCCAGCCAGTTCCAGAATCCAGCAAGATTTATTTTTAATGATACGAAAAGAATACACGTCACACCTCTGTTTATCAATTTGCAAAATCCTATTCTATCAATTTAACAGAGATGGCAAAATGTGGTTTAGTCTGAAATAAACTAATAAAATATCAGAATCCAACTGTATACAGTAAACATAAATATTTACCTCACTATACACTTTATGAATTCTTTTTTTATGAACTGAACTATGGACTGATGACACCAATCAGACATGGAGCAGGCAACATTATCACAATATGACAAGTAAAGAAACCGATAAATCAATGTACATTCATGCACGCGCATTTACACTCATAGCAGATAGCTGCAGAGAATGAAACTGAAAGTAAACAACTAGGGTCACATGCACAGTAGCAAGACTACCCTTATAAAGGAATAAGGAATTTGTCACATTTATTAAATACAGTAAGTAATAATAGTGCAGGGTGAGTGAACTTTTGAAAAGCTGCATTTTGTCATGGGTTCATTATTCCTGCTACTCCAAAACATTGTATTTTTCTGCATGTTCATAATACGTAAAATTCACAATGCCATTTTTTTTTACTCATGTGCTTTGTTCAAAATATATAATAATTGATACTGACACTGAGTAATGAGCTTTGTAACTTTAATGTAGGTCAGGTGACTACACGAGCAGAAAGTGGTCGAGTTCACGCAGACGCAGAAGAGACGCGATGTTTGTGGATATTTTCTCCTGCTACAGTTGACTAAAAAGCAGGGACAGATTTTAGACGTAACGGTGCCCTGGGACCGATTTAATAAGGCCTCCTCGTTTGAATTTCAGCTGGGTCCCTCTCTTCAGTTACCCGTGAGTACACACACTGTTTGCTCTTTATCGACAGGATATTCACGTTCTGACGCTGTCTCATTCTGAATGCGTTAGTTTCGGTTTTGTTGAAGGGTCATTCTACAGAGATGTCCACATTTGGTAGAGCAAGACGTCCTAATATGTATTTATTTTTCTAATATTTAAACTTAAAATTAGACCACATTATTAAATTACATTTTAACTTTATGGATATACTTAAATTACAGCTTTTTAAATTATATTTTTTGTGTGTGTGTGTGTGTGTGTGTGTGTGTGTGTGTGCAATTGTTTTTTTTTTTTTTTACCAAATGTCTTTTGCAAGGTATCAAACCAGATGTTGTCAATCCTGGTATACTCGCTAAATTAAGTAGTTTAATCCATTTGTATTCTAGTTTTTTACAATTAAAACTAAATTCGAATTTGCAAATTAATCAAAATACGAATTATATTCGAATTTAAAATGCATCATTTCAGTTAGGGTGAAGAAAAGCTTTTGCCTTCTCTTCTAAGGCCACAAGAGGGCGCATTGGGCAAAATATTACTAACGTACTGAAAAAACATGACTGAAAAAAAATTTTTTCAATAATGTTTATAAACCGATAATAATTAATTAGCTTAAAGAACTATAAACAAAACAGCATCATGTGTGCATGCATAGTTTAATACAAATGGGTGAAAGCCAATCACAGAGAGTAAATTTTTCCTTTAAACATGAGATGTAGTGGGATGGGGAAAAACCCACCATAAATTCTCAAGATATGTTTTTGAGAAAAAAATTAACCCACCTTAATTTTAAATGGCTTTCTGTCGTGCGAGACGCGAGTGCAACGGTGATAGATGTCCCTCTAGAAAATGCGTGAAATATGTGTTCTATGTGAATGGCTTGGTTTCAGTTTTGATGAATACAATATGAGATCCATAAAAAAAGTAATAATAATAATTCAGTCAGCTAGTTCTTTTTTTGTGTGTTTGAATGTGTGGATTCATTTTAGATAGTATGTGTACAGCATAGTGAGCATAGAATCAGTACTTTATGGAATGTAAAAGAAAAGGGACAGAATTGCTGCAGTAAAGGCTTTATTGGCAAAATGAAATTGCTGTCATTTATCATAAAAAACAAACAAAAAAGAAAACCCAGAAAAACATACAACTGTTGAGTTGCATATCATGTCTTTGTCTGTGTGTTCATGCAGTGAAATGGCAGAAGCCAGTATTTCAGTGGATCGGGACCAGTTCATTTGTTCAGTGTGTCTGGATCTACTGCAGGATCCAGTGACTATTCCCTGTGGACACAATTACTGTAAGAAATGCATCACAGATGTCTGGGATTTCGATCAGAAGGGAATCCACAGATGTCCTTTATGCAAACAGTCCTTCACACCAAGACCTGGTTTAGGTAAGAACTAGGTGATTGCTGAAATGTTGGAGAAACTGAAGAAGACGAGGAGCCAAGCTGCTCCTTCTGTTTCTTCTGCTGATCCTCCTGCTTCTGTTCACACTGGATCTGGAGATGTTCAGTGTGACTCCTGCACTGGGATTAAACAGAAAGCAGTGAAATCCTGTCTGGAGTGTCGAAGCTGTTACTGTCAAAATCATCTTGATCAGCATGAGAGTCTCTTCAGAGGTAAAGGACACAATCTGATGGACGCCACTGGACGACTGCAGGAGATGATGTGCTCTCGACATGGTAAAATACTGGAGATTTACTGCCGTACTGACCAGCGATGTATCTGTATGCTGTGTTTGGTAGACGAACACAAAAATCATGACACTGTATCAACTTCAGCAGCGAGGACAGAGAAACAGGTAAGTTTCCCAAGCAATGGAAATCCATCTGACCATATTCATGGGCACTTGATTAAAAACATATTAACTTATGCAGTTCCTGAATTATCAGCAGGAACATAAATTACCAAATTGTTGTACCATCTGTTGCCTGGGTGTCTGTGTACTTGTACGAGTAATGGGAGATATTTGGGATCATCTCAAAAAGTTTGGGGGTTTTTGAGATTTATTGTCTTTACAGTGAAAAAGATGAAAGTAGCGAACACAGTGGTGTTTAGGACAGAGTCTGGTGATTTAATGCATCCCGAGGAAAAGCTGAACCTCAAATTTTTCTGTTACATGCAGAAACATTTGGGGGAGATGCAGATAAAACTTAACCAGAAAATCCAGAAGAAAGAGAAAGACATTCAGGAACTGAGGGAGGCTGCAGCGTCTCATAAGGTGAGATCTGAAAAGAGCGAATGGAATAAATGAAAAGAAAGAAAACATATTAACAAACCCTAATTTATTCAATCTGATGTTTGAAAGATGAAACAAACATGAAAATGTAATTGTTGCACCACATATTATGAATATAACTGAATAATGGAATGCAGAAGTCTTCAGACCAGGACTTTGATCAAACATCCAAAGTTTGGGCCTTGCTTATCTTTTCATACATTTATTCAAAGACAAAATTATTCAAAATTTGTGTAAACACAATGGAATATTTATATTGTTTTCATAGCACAAATTGAATTATTATATAGAATGGTTAAAAGATGTCTGGGTGCAAAGGCACATTTTCCCATCTTTGAACACAAGATATCAGTAGTATGCAACCTCTTGAAAAGTTTAAAGTAAAGAACCAATTTATGATACATTCAGTGTTCCATTCGGAAGAGCTCATCCCTGAGCCCTAATCCCTTCAAAGGGTTTACCCTCCAGAGTGAGAGCTTTTGAAGGGATGAAGGGTGTAGGGGACCAAATAACTGTTTCTTTAAGTGCCCTTCTGCGTCATCATCACATGCCCACACAGAGGTGCCATCGTCATGCAAAGAATCATGGGAGCCCATCAGTTGTACCCTTCGAAATCCTTCATTCCGAAGGGCCCTTTAAAGTGGCCAGTTTTGAGCACTTTGGTTTGGAACGACCCTTCAATTTGGCGGCCATGATTGTTTTCACTCAGAAGTGCCCTTCGGAGGGCGATATATCCCGTTTGTAACACACTGACAGTTGAGGGGAAACCCCGGTGCTTCTCAAATCTTCATTTCACCATTACTATACAAAACAAAGACTTGACATTAACATAAACAGGCATGACTAAACAGCAGGGTTATATAAATCCAATACCCAACAAAGGAATATGGCAAACAAAAGAGTTTAAATGCATAGGGAACATGGGGAACACATGACCAAAACAATCAACGAGCAAACAGAACTGAAAACCCCATGAAGAGACTGAACCAATGACAATATGACACATGAGCTGAAGTACCATAATGCTGCGTTCACACCATGTCATAATTACCTTGGGCTCGAAATGACTACACATGGCTTTCTATTTAGAGTTGTTTGCGTCCTCAGACTGGGAATAATCCATGATAATTGTAATAAAACTGAAGTGAATGAAAATAGAGTAGTTCATCAAATAACACAGTGCTGCAAGCAATTATTTAAACAAACACTCTCGCTGTATTTGGATGTAACACTAGCGTAGCTAGCGATGACTCAGCAGATTAGTTCAGCCAACATAAATGGTAAAACCTGACCAAAATAAACATTGCAAATTACCAATAACATTCATGATATACTTAATAATAATCAGATATGACCATATACTGTACTTACACATATTGCATGAAAACATTACAACATAACGCCCAGAATAAACAAGGATTGACAGTCATCTTCTACCAGAAACAAAGTTGCCCCAAGATGGATAAATGAATGAGCTTGGAAATCATATATGAGAATAAGCAACTTGTGTACAGGGAGTTTTTAATAAAGTTACAATTATATCAGCATTTACCATCCATTCTGTGAGAATTACAGGACAGAAAGAAACAATCATGAGCTGATTTTGATGTGTGTCCTGTAACAGCGCTCTGCACAGACAGCAGTGGAGGACAGTGAGAAGATCTTCACTGAGCTCGTCCGCTCCATTGAGAAACGTCGCTCTGAGGTGACGAAGCTGATCAGAGATCAGGAAAGAGCTGCAGTGAGTCGAGCTGAAATAAAACTGGAGCGACTGGAGAAGGAGATCAATGAGCTGAGGAAGAGAGACGCTGAGCTGAAGCAGCTTTCACAAACACAGGATCATGTTCATTTCCTCCAGGTAACAGAGATCTTCTCAAACACAGGACTGAGGACTTCAACAAGCTTTTGTGATAACATTGTGTTTGTGTCTGTAGAGTTTGTCATCTGCTTCAGTCTCTCTCTCTGGATCTACAGACGGCTACAGTGTCAGTCCTCATCTGACATTCAGAGATGTAGTGAACTCTGTCTCTCAGTTTAGAGACAAACTGCAGCAGTTCTGCAGAGAGGAGACAGAAAAAAATGACTGAAACAGGTAGATTTATATGGATTCATTCATACTTATTCATTAAATGTGAAATTCCTCTTGACATGAGAATTAATCTGCAAAATGTGTTTTGGTGTCTGTAAGTGAAAGCCATCCAGGTCATTATTGCTCCTGAATATGAGACCAGAGAGTTTCTACAGTGTGAGTTCCTCTAAAAACACACACAAACACTGACAATCATTGACAGATACGTAATTAAACACAAGAGGTAGATCCAGAGGCATAGCAGTTGGACAAGTCAGTTTAATCGTGTCAAAGCAGTACACAGCATGACTGAAATGGTGAGCCAGCTGCAATCGTTCAAGCCTTCACATTAAACATAACATTAGAGGAGGAGATTGATCCTATTGCAAAATACAAACAAAAATCCACATCTAGGCACTACATGTACAGTAGCCCTGCCTTAGTACAAAGGCTTTTTACTTTGCTAACTAAGCGAGTGCCTAGATGTGGATTTTTTTATTTATTTATTTTGCAAAAGGTTCTGCTTTTCATTTTTGACATTTTGTTCCCTCTCTGGAGCGGCCCATAGTACCGGCTGTGGCCCTGGTCAAGATTTTTTCATTGATTATCCTTTCAAATTTTGTTGCCGATTTGAAATATGTAATTTAATTGTGAGTTCAGCACAGTTTTTGAGATTTCAGGATTTCCCCTGTTCATTTAGATAGGTATTGGTTTGATTTGAATTTGGGGAAAAAAGAAAGATAAAAAAAATTATATATATGGTTTTATGAAAGATTCATTGTTAATGATTTCTGGAATACCTGCTAAATGATTATTTACATGCAGATCATGTGTTTGTTTTCATCAGATTTCCATCCCTTCATGTTGGATTCGAACACAATATATCCAAGTCTCCATCTGTCTGAGGACAACACAGTGATCACTTCCTCCAGTTTTAATTACAGATATCCCAATCATCCCGACAGATTTGACTATTGGATAGAGGCCTTGTGTACAGAGAGTGCTGGTGGATGCCGTTACTGGGAGGTTGAGTACAGCGGTAAAGAGGGCGTCCATATAGCAGTGGCATATAAGAGCATCAAGAGGAAGGGGAAGAGTGGTGATAGTCGATTTGGATATAATGATCAGTCCTGGAGACTGTACTGTTGTAACTCCAGTTGCTCATTTAGACACAATACCATACGGACTGTACTCCCTGTGGTGTCCAGCCGTAAAATAGGAGTGTATGTGGATCACAGCGCAGGAACTCTGTCGTTTTTAAGCATCTCTGACACAATAAATCTCATCCACAGAGTCCAGACCACATTCACTCAGCCGCTCTATCCTGGGATCGGATTACAAAATAACACAACAGTGAAACTGTGTCGTCTAAATGTGTAAATAATATTGCCATATCACATCTAAGCATTGTGAAACAGGAAATGAGATGTAGCTTATTTTCAAATTATTTAACCGCTAATATACTGTTGTGATAAGAGTTTTAGCAAATTAACAGTTTTAGCAAATGAATAAAAATATATTTGTAATGTACGAGGAGAAACTGATAATCAGAACTGTGAGTTGTCTTTTGTTGGAATCTGTTAAAACTTTGATTACTTTTTGGCAAATGACAGACAAAGTCTTGTTTTTCCCTTGGCGGACATTTCTATGCGTTCTCTTGTATTTCTCTGTTGGATTTCCATGTTGACCCTGAACCGTCTCTCTCATTTCTGGATTGTTTGCTGCCTGCCCCGACTCTCAGCCTGTAATTTGACTCAGCCTTTTGGCCCGACTCTGATTACCCTGTCTGCTGGTGATTTACCCTGCCTGTACTACTTTGAAACCTTTTAATAAAGGTTACAATAAAGGCTGCACATGAATCCTCACTCCGTTGACCCTTCGTTACAACATGACAAATAATGTCTCGAGCACAAACATTCAGATATATAGCATAGCAGAGGAATCACAGAAAAGCTGCATCTGAAGTGGCATCTAGATGCTTAGTACACTGTTTAATGCAATGCATGAATGCTTTAACCTGCAGTTACAAATGCATAAATTATGTTTTGATATTTTAATCTTAAAACTTTGAATAACCTACTGATATTTGAAATGATTTTAAAGATATATAAGATATATATATAATCTGTCTGTTAATCTTTTATTTTTATTTTTTGCAGTGTTGAAATTGATGAGCTTTATGAGATTTCAGTGGTATCAAAAATGTTGATGTCATAGGAACTTTATTCAAAGCAAAAGTAACTATATTCTGATATATCAGATATCATTATCATTTTAATAAACTAATATTACACTTGAAATTGCTGTCCCCTTAATTCTGAAGTTGATATGTTGAGTTGAAGTTGATATGCCCCGGCACAAAGCACTTTTCCCTGTTGAAGATTGATTTTATAAATCTGAATGTTGGCTTAGATGGAAAATGAACTAGGCAGGAAGTCTGGTGAGTTTTCAAGACATGTTATGACAGTTTAATATTGAAAATCAGCTGCAAGTCTTAAGCACACGTGTGTTTTTGAAATGTTCAGCTCTTAAGTGTGAGTTTCTGCAGGGTGGATTGTAGGCGATCTCGAGCACTGCTGCACGGCTCCAGCGACTTATTCGGCCTGTGTATAAAATAATCAAACACACCCAATGCTGTTATTAATAACAAAAAAAGTTCATGAACGCAAACACTTCTGTTTGTTGGGTTACCTGGCCATGAAGGCGTTCAGCACAGTGATGTGTTCTCGAGGGAAGTAACTCTGTTTCACTGCATGCTCCAAACACTGTAGATGTCCTGGGACGACCTTCACCGGCTTCAGCTTGTCTTCACTCTACACAGAGAGAGAGAGAGAGAGAGATGAACATCCATCAGTGGCTCAATTCCAGTTTTGTGATGTTACGAGAATACTTTTTTTGCAAAAAGAAAAACTATTCTTCTCCACCGAGTTACATTTTCCACCATTTTGGAGAGTACCCAAGAATGTAATGGACATAATCAGATTTGTTTACGTTCGTGGGATAGCGTGCACATGAACGTAATTTGCATAATAAGCTATGTTTACGCTTAGTGGAAAGTGTGCGTATGCATTGTAATACTCTCAAAAATGGCTCGAGGGACGAAGACATAACTCGAGGGACAAGAATGTGTGAGTGTGTAAATTGTTCTTTTTGTTTTCTTTGTGCAAAAAAAGTATTCTTGTAGGATTGCAAAACTGAAATTGAGCCACTGATGTCACATGGACTGTTTTACAGATGTATTTACTACGTTTCTGGACCTGGGAACATTTCAGTTGTGTTGCTGTCTACGGAGGGTCAGAAAGCTCTTCGATTTCATCAAAAATATCTGAATTGATGTTCTGAAGAGGAACTAAGGTCTTACGTGTTTGGAACGACGGAATTTTCCATTTTGGGGTGAACTAACACTTTAAATGTCGCATAAATGAAATTTTTTGATAAGCATCCTTAAATGTATTTTCAGAAACTGAAGAAAATGACGTGCATTAATGCTTAAAACAAAAACATCTGTAAGTGGAGAATAAAAGCTTGTATTGCTTTGAATCAAAGTTGATTTTTCGGAGCCCTTCGGTAATTATACAGATATTTTTTTAATTCACTCCATTTTGATACATTTAATGTCATTTTTTCATCTTGATTTAATATTTTATTTTTGTACATTTGTACTGGGAAACGAGACAAAACAACTAAAGGAAGAACATTTTGTTCAGTGTGATCAAAAGGTGCAGCATAAGTTATTTTACATCTTATAGTTTAGCTATTATTGTAAAATTAATTAAAACCAAATTTATTGCCAAAGCTCTAATAGGTAAACTGCCTCTGTATATCTGTAGTCTCCTATCTTATTGTTCTGGTAGCTATAAAACTAGATCGTCTTTTAAATTACTTTTAACTGCGCCTCGATCATACACTGAGTTTGGTAAAACTGCCTTTTCCTGTTATGCGCCCAGACTATGGAACGAAATGCAGAGTACTTTGAAGCTAAACATGCTGCCATCGTTAAATATTTTTAGAAACCTTTTGACGTCACATTTGAAAGAATCATGTACCTGTTTTACTTAACATTTATATATTACATTAATCTTGAGTGCTGGACATTTTTGTGACAGGATTTTTTGTTTTGTTTTCCTTTAATGCTTGTCTTGTAATATTTTATGTGTAAAATTTTGTATGCTGCCATTTTGGCCAGGACTCCCTGGTAGAAGAGATTTTTATCTCAAGGGATTATTCCTGGTAAAATATGGGTTAAATAAAAAAATAAAAATAAAAAAAATAAAAAAAACGAATGCAGACCAGTTGGAAGTTGTATTTTTAAACGTTTAGTGTCCTGCTACACTCATTGCATTCTCCTTACACATTTACATTTAGAAACTAGATTGATGTATTGTGCTCTCTTTAATTTATACCTTACATTTTCTTTAATTGTGCTTAATGAAGTCTTAATTTTCTTCCATAAAACTTGCAGAAACCCTAACAATATGTATAAAAAAATAATGATACATTTTTAATCTTAATTAGCATGAAGACATTTATAAACATGCTGTATGTGCTATAGTAGCATGCTTACAGTGTTCCCCCCTCATAGTTTAAATGATCTGCATGGGTTTAAAGGAAAAGTAAATTTACAAAATATCTTCATGGAACATGATCTTTACTTAATATCCTAATGATTTTTGACATAAAAGAAAAATAGATAATTTTGACCCATAAAATGTTTTTTTTTGGCTATTTCTAAAATATTCCCCAGCGACTTAAGACTGGTTTTGTGGTCTAGGGTCACATATTTGAGAAAGATGGTTGTTTGCAATATTTGAGGATCCTCAAATCAAAACGTTTGACAAAAACAAGGTTCTGTACAATGTCAAGCTGTTTCATGAACAGATTACATAGAAAAGTTAGCTAAACATACTGAGAAACCGCAGAACCGTGCTGATAAAATGCTTTAAAGAATGTGTCATGATTTAGCCACAGTAACAGTATTGAAATGACGTAAAGCCAACATGAAAATGGCATTCATAACCTATTTTAGTTACATGATATTTCCAAGTGAAACAAAGTTGTACATGTAAATCCCCTAACTCAGTTTTAAATGCACTACAGATTTGTACCTTCAACAGCCCGAGCATCACCAGCAATGACGACATAAAACTCAAGGTCTGGAACGAGGGTGTGAGGAAGGCTTTACCCAGCACTGCATCTGAAACACAGACACACGAGAATCAGTCTCAGACACGTCTCAGATCATCCAGCAGCCGTCTGACAGATCTTCATCTCACCGATGCTCTCCAGCACGGCTGACTTCACATCTGCGTCGTCTTCCTTATACACACACGAGATCTTCAGGAACGCTTCCACCGTCTTACTCACGTCCGACACGTCCACCTGCGGAAAAACACACTGACGCTCAGCACCGGGACTGTCGCAAGAGAGTAACTAACTAATACATGTAACACAAAATAACTGTGAAACAATTAGTCATTAAATTACGGTTACTTATGAAAGTGTGAACGATTACAAAACGGGGTGATATTCAGGGTTTCTGCAGGTTTAATGAAGGTAAAGTTCAGGATTTCTGCTGGCCCTTCCACAAATCCAGAGCAGAAAGTCTTTAATTCATCAAGTCATGGCATTTAATGTTGCATGCATTGCAAAACAAAAAAAAAATCTAATAAAACAACCTATGTCACTGAAAAGACACCATAGACATCCTGTGGCGCAATTCGCGCAAATTGAGTGTCAGTATTTTTGTCTCGTCTTCCAACAAATATCTAAGCATTCCTAAATCAAGAGACATTTACTGGAGTTGCAAATTTAGCATATGAAGTCTTGTTTTCTGAGAAATTTAACAAAATTGAGTGTTTGCTTCAAACAAGAACAAATACCTGTCAATGTTTTTTTATTTGATTATAATCTCACTTCATTTTGATCAGTGTTCATTTTGCATCTCAAGTAAATGTATCTTGATTTAAGGATGTTTAGATTTTTTTTGTATTGGAAAACAAGACAAATATTGAGGAAGATATTCATATTTTTGCAACAATGAATGCCACAAGTTTGTGAATATAAAGCTTTATGCTCTAATGTAATACCTTTTCAGGCCTTAAACTGAGTTAAAACTTTTTAAGAGCTACATAAACCCTGAAATTAATTGAAAAGATTGTAAAAGTCACAAGCTGAAACGACGGACCTGTTGCTGGATGAGGAAGCTTCTCTTTGCACCGAGTCGCAGGAGTTTGTCTGGAGACGGAAAGCTCATGAACGAGGAGACGTCTGGAGTACGAGGCGCTGAAGGCGGCGTTGACAACTAAGTAAACACACACATTTATTTTGTTCTCACTTGTGTTGTCAGTTTTGTAATGTTGATTTGAATTGTGAATTGATCAATTGATTTGAATTGATTTGAACTCGAAGAATTGACGGTTTGATCAAACCTGGTTTAATTCACTCTTTTCTTCCTCTCCTTCTCCCTCCTCCTCTTCTTCCTCCACATCTTCATCATCATCATCATCATCATCATCGTCATCCTCCTCCTCCTCCTCATCGTCGTCATCTTCCTCAGGTTCTCCCTCGTCATCACTGTGAAATGAGAAGGAATTCATACCAAATCATGTGAGAAACGAAAGCTCGTTCTAATCAGGCAAAGAATTAAAATTCTCTGCTCTGCATTAAGATGAAGAGAATTTTCAATGTGCTGAACTGTCATGAAGGTCAGAATGTAGTTTTTAGTTTGGGGTGTGTTTGATACCTCAGAGAGCCCAGTTTGTCTGCCATGTTCATCTTCTCCATCACATCTCGCAGTTTCTCACAGCCGTCTTCACCGAAACTGTTACCTAAAGACAAACACAACCAAATGGATGATGTGGATGTGCTTGTAAATTTTTATTTTGTTTTGTTTATTACACAGGTTCATGTCAGTGACGTTATTTTAGTACTATTTGTATACTATTATAATTTGTATTAAACTTTTTTAGTTTTAATATATTATAATATCAGTAATATAAAATTAATTAATTTCAATTGTAGTAATTTTAGTTACATTTCTAGTAATTTTGTTGTGCGTGTCTTTTTACTAGCTTTTTATATTACTCTTTGGATTTAGTTTACTCTTTATTTCAGTTTTAGTGTTTATTTACTGATTTATTTCCAATTAATAATTTTAGTGTTTCAACTTAAAACTTTCAATTTTCATTTTTAATTATTCATCAAATATTTATTTCTTCTTTATTTCAATTACCAAAAATAGTTTTATTAGTAGTAGTTTACGATTAACCAGTCTTACCATTGATATACTAAAGTTTTGTCTATACTTGGAATTAAAATGATTACTTTTTAAAATTTTAGTAACTTTTTTTTTTTTTTAAATTTTTTTAACATAACATTTTTTAAAACTTTAATACATACATGTTTCAAATTTTTGCTGTTTATTTATTTATTTCAGTTATTTTAGTACATCTAGTTAAACTAAATAAAGCTTTTTTAATATATCAATGAACATTTATTTTATTTGAATGGAAAATGTTTTTAATTTAAATAAATATATTAACCCACAATTATTTTTTTTATCACTTTTAATGTATTTTAACATATTTAAATAGGGCATCATTAACTATTGCTGACTGTTCAGATGTTTGCCGATAATTATTGAAAATTCTGTGATTTTCTTTTATTTTGTTTCATGTGTTTGTACCATTCAGGTCAAGTTTTTCAAACTGATCTTTATGCTGTACGGCTCGAGCCACTTCCAACGCAGCTTCGTCTGTGATTTCCCCAAAAGACAGATTCAGCTCCTGTTGAGAGAGAGATGAACATGTTTACTGATTTAACCTTATTCATGTCAACAGTTAAAGCTCTTTCTCCAAAACTACATAGCACAGATATTGAGCACCTATCACTACCTTGAGTATTGGCAGTCCTTCTTTCAGGGTCTCTGCTATGGCACTGGCTCCTTCAGACCGAACAAGACAGTCGCCAAAATTTATCACCTGCACATTGCGCAGGTGTTTCAATGCCTAACAAACAAACAAACAAACAAACATCTTTGAAATTAAGGAAAGAAGCATCAGTTTTCATACACTGATCAATTTCGGGCTAGTTTTTATTTTACACTCTTCAATAGTTCCACAGATCTGTTTTCCAGTGTACCTCTGCCATGGCGATCGCTCCTCTCTTGGTGAAAGTGTTGTCGTTGAGGTTCAGGACACGCAGTTGTGGGTTGTGCTGCATTGCTGTGGCTAAAGCTGTGACTCCTGGGTGATTGATGCCATTCTGGGGCATGTGCACTTCCTCTAGACTGCCAATCAACTGAGAGGATAAAGCCAATAGATCAATGGTGAAGTTAAACCAATGGACCAATTTAGAACATAAACCACTGGACCAATGGAGAAGATAAACCACTGGACCAATGGAGAGGATAAACCAATGGACCAATGGAGAAGAAAAAAAACAATGGACCAGTGGAGAAGACAAACCAATGGACCAATGGAGAAGACAAACCAATGTACCAGTGGAGAAGACAAACCAATGTAGCAGTGGAGAAGACAAACCAATGGACCAATGGAGAAGACAAACCAATGGACCAATGGAGAAGACAAACCAATGGACCAATGGAGAAGATAAACCAATGGACCAGTGGAGAAGATAAACCAATGGACCAGTGGAGAAGACAAACCAATGGACCAATGGAGAAGACAAACCAATGGACCAATGGAGAAGATAAACCAATGGACCAGTGGAGAAGATAAACCAATGGACCAGTGGAGAAGATAAACCAATGGACCAATGGAGAAGACAAACCAATGGACCAATGGAGAAGACAAACCAATGGACCAATGGAGAAGATAAACCAATGTACCAGTGGAGAAGACAAACCAATGTAGCAGTGGAGAAGACAAACCAATGGACCAATGGAGAAGACAAACCAATGGACCAATGGAGAAGATAAACCAATGGACCAGTGGAGAAGATAAACCAATGGACCAGTGGAGAAGACAAACCAATGGACCAATGGAGAAGACAAACCAATGTACCAGTGGAGAAGACAAACCAATGGACCAATGGAGAAGACAAACCAATGGACCAATGGAGAAGACAAACCAATGGAGAAGAAGAACCAATGGACCAATGGAGAAGATGAAGCAATTGGCCTATTGCTTTATTTTCTCCATTGGTGTTGGTCCATTGCTTTATCTCCTACACTGGAGGACATATATCAATGAGCCACTGGACCAATACCTGTGCACCAATTGAGAGAATAAAGCAATGGACCAATGGACTTTAAAGTAATGAGTAATGGAGAAGACAACATCATTGACCAACACTAGGACTGGGAAAATAAATCAAGAAATGATTCTGCATCGATCTTCTTCATGAGCATTTGAGTGTGCGGATAAAAACTTGATTAGAGCACCATCTGCTGTTAAACTCCAAGCTCTGAGGCAATGAATAACACCAAAGAATTAATCAGCTGAAGGAAACCAAACAACATCTACAATGGATCTAATGACAAAGGTCACCAATCAGGTATATTTTAAGTACTAAATTAATGAAAATTAAGAAAATAACCATTATTATTCTGAAAGATTGTAGTTCAGGGTCATTTCTCATATGGTTAAGCACCTGGAAGGCCTGTGCCAGCGCTGTGGCTCCATCGTTCTCCAGTCTGTTCCTGCCAGCGATGAACACCTTCAGCTGCAAGGGGGTGCCAAGCGCACTCGACTCCTTATGACACACCGTCAAAGCCGCCGCCAGGATCTAAAGCAGCAGGTAACACCAAATTTCCAGAGAAATAAATGGAAATATGAAAGAGCACAACAGTGATGCCCACTTTTTCAGGACACGATGACATCAGTATCATAAACCCCACCCACCTTTCCTCCTCCGATGCCCATTCCACAGTTGTTCAGACGCAGTTCCTGCAGTGTGTGGCAGGCGGTGCTCTTGAGCAGCTTCTCAATGCCTTTGACGCCATCAGGTCCGAAAGCGTTATCACTCAGATCCAGAACCTTCAGCCGAGCTCCAGCCGTGATTAACGCGTCGCCCAGAGAATTCTGTGGAGGCATCGTTTACAAGCATTAAACGGACTGTTGTAGTCTACTAACTATGAGCACACTGGGTTTGATGAAGACTTTATTAAAGTCTCTGCTCTAAAAGATGTAGAATTAAAGGCAGGGTAGGTAAAAAAAATTATAAACAATTTTCTTCCAAATTTGTTTAAACTTTCTATATATATCAATGCATAATTAAAATGTAAGTACTCTGATAAAAAAAAAAAGAGTATAAAAATCGAGTGACTCTAGACCGTTTAATCTGTATTACACACAGCTCATTATTTTCATTCGGGACGAAACATAGGATTGGCTTAGGCGACTGTCACTCTCTCGCAACCATGGCAACCACCCTTTTGCCACACATGACCTGCCCACTTGCGCGCGCACGTTTGATTTGAGGAATTCAAGAGGCACGGATCCTAGGAATACCAAAACAATGGCAGAGAAACAGCAAGCAAAATTCACAGTACCAGCCTATGCAGTTAGTGAAGGCAAACCAGGCAAAAAAAGGAAGACAGTAACAGTACAAGAAAAGGCAATGAACAAAAAGTCTTTGGATAAACAAAGAAATAAAACGTGAGTTAATATCGGCATGGCTTTCCAGCGATGGCGAGAACTGAGGGAACTCAAGGGGCTGAAAAGTGACTCCTTGATGGCTTTATTTCTGCTGGACAGGTAAATCTTTCTTTTTGTATTTTGATCATACATATTTTTTTCATGAAGCATGTGTCATTAGCACACGTAGCTGCGTAATATAGCTAACATAACATTACTTAGCGAGCCGTAGTAGAGGCTTTGGAAGGAGCCCAGAAGGGAGGGGGTGGAGTGAATGGAAATAATGAGCTGTCTTTAAAACAGTCGTGAGAGGTCTACAGACACTCGATTTTTATACTTTCTTTTTCAGAGTACTTACATTTTAATTATGTATTGATATATAAATAAAGTTTAAACAAATTTGGAAAAAAACGTTTTTTTATAATTTTTTTTACCTACCCTGCCTTTAAATCATTACGTGTCCATCTTACCAACGCTGGAGGAATCTCAGGTCGCAGGCGGCCCGTAAACATGTCGCTCCAGTAGCAGCACTAATTTGAGAGAAAATCAACAGAGTTAAAGGAGAAGGTTTTAATTTGTTTCTAAATTTTACATCACTATATGATAACGTGTTTCACATACATTATTTTTAGCACAATATTATCATCTAAATGTGGTTTCTTGCTCTTGGCAGCCAATAATTCAATGCACAAAACACACTATAGTGATTTCCTAAGCAGATATGGTGATGGGAATACATAAAATATCTAATAAATCAGTCTTAATTACAGAAAATGACAGATACATTTGTGGAAAAATATTGTATTGTTTGTGTTGACACAATGTCTGTGACATCAACAACTGAATAAATGTAATTTGTTTCTCATGCCTTTTAAAAGTTAATAAGCTGGTTTATTTTTCTGTCATTACGATGCATGACTGGGTGGATTAAATTACATGATTTAGCATTGTTTTTTTTTCTGCTGCCTTTAATCTTTTCAGGTTGTTATCCTTCAGTTGAGAACTCCCATTTTAAACTGTGTTTAGGGTTTTCCAGATGATCTGGCACATGCACCTGTAGGTCGCTCTTCTTCTCCAGGGCTTTAGCGATGGTTCGCGCTGCCTCCACGCCGATGGTGTTTCCCTCCAGTCTGAGTGCACGCAGACCGTCAAACTCCTCAATCTCCTTCACAATCTTCTCCACTGCACACAACACAGCATTACTTCTGTTACACTTTCAGAAACATGCATTTACATACTCAATTAAAAGATCATCGGCAGCTCACCAGACTGAGCGTTGTCCAGTTTAAGGCCTTGTCCTTTATAACTGAGCTCGCTCTCATCGACTTGAGTTTTGGCTAATGAGTCTGCGAGATTTGCCACATCATCTGATGCCATCTTGACACCAACTGAAGAAAATACACATAAACACAAGAGTTTATAACTTGATTGCATCTCTTCGGCTAAAGAGACCAAGAAAGTTCTTGTTAATCATAAAGATAACATTTGACTCATTAGAATCAAACTCACTTCATTACTACAGTTAATTAGTATATTATATTAATATGATTAATTTTCATGTATTTTAATAGTTTACTATTATTAACCATGTAAATTAGCTATTAAATATATACTTTATTCATATTAATTAAACTGCACTGATAAATTCATCCCACGTAAACCTACTTTGCATGTTAAAACGTTAAATACATATTTATAGTGTAACCGCTGTTGTTCACCCCTAAAGTGATGCGTGTATGTTTACATAAATGTATGCGTCTATATATACGAACATGTGTTTTCAGATTCACGCTGACGCATGATCAGCACGCAAAACACGACTCAAGTGACGCAGTCTATTTAAAGCTAGTATATCGACACTCGTTTCCGGGACAAACTTAGCATATAAATACTCAGTTTGTACTTACAGGTGTTGTTTAATATGAATTTGTTAGTGCAGATGTACTGTACTTCGTTTCTTCCTCCCGCTCGTTCCGATGACGTAGTGGTGTACACGCGCAAGTGCTCATGGGATTTGTAGTTGGTATATGATTTTGTTAAGCATGGACTCCTTTTGCCTTTTACTGTTAGTGTTAAGTAAAATGACCACATACAAGTCATAAATACACAATTTATGGATTTTGTGTTGTTGTTTTGTTTAGAATCATACATTGGACTAATTAATCATATAAATTGATTTTGTAGATAACTGATTATTAGTCATTTGAAAGAGGCGTTATGTTTTTTATAAGGTCTATGATATTTTCTGCTGGCGCGCCACTGACACGTGATAAGTGTTACTTTACTCATCGCTGATCAGGATGGACCAATCACAGTTGTTCGTTGATTACTAGGCAAAGATTACTTGAACATCGTTTTACAGTGTTTAAATAATGGTGTGTTTTACTTTGTATCCCAGTTATCAGTTCTATAAATGAACATGCTCAAAATAATATGCATTCTACACTATAGACGTTTCCAATAATAATAATATGTATTGTCTATGATGACATCATAAATAATGTTTTAACGATGTGTGAGCTGACATTATTGAATTCACTCACTTTGCTTTCACTGCGAGACGTATGCAGTTGTATACCCCCAAAATTCAAGAAACAGGTGTTTTTTCTCTTGAATGAACTTTTGTCTTATATTTATATCCTGTGATATAGTGATATAGTCCTGTGATATAGTTCCTGTTGTATCCTGTGATATAATCACAATATCACACCAGTAAGCCTGCATTTTCCCCATGTATCAGCAGGGTTGCAAAAGTGATTTATACAACAGATCGATAAATAATAGCTAACAATGTGGGTTAAATTTTAGTTACAACGTTGTCATTATTGTTTGTTTTTGCTTTACTTTGCCAATTAAAATTATACATTAGCAGTGTTGAGGTAACGCATTACAAGTAACGCGGGTTATGTAATCGGATTCGTTTTTTTCAAGTAACAAGTAAAGTAACACGTTACTTTTTCATTTACAAGAAAATATCTGAGTTACCTTTTCAAAAAAGTAACGCAACTTACTTTGTTTTTCCTTTTATTGACTGACAAGTCTCCTCTCCTCATATTAGCAGAAATCTGAAGTACAGAGGAGTTGTGTGCACTGTGTGAACATGATGTAGTTCTAATCTAGATTAAATGTGAATGTGCTTTAATTCATCCCACTCACTCACACACACACACACACACATACACACACACACACAAAATGATTTAGTATTCATCAAAATAAATTAAAAGGTGATATGCAAACTCATAATACGACACAAACCTGCAATAATTATTAGCTATTATATAATAATTATAATAATAATGATCTAATCCCATTTTATTAACTAATGTCTTTGATGCTGACCTTTGATGACCCAGTTCAACCATAATAATAAGCAGAAATAACTTTATATAAACTAACAATTGTGCTTTTTTATTGCTGAAGAGTGCTGAACCTTCTTCTCCTGTGTTCTACTCTACAGACATGAATTTACTTTTCCTTCAGCCTGAGGTTTATTCATTACACTTTTTGGGCTGAAAGGGCTTTTATATATGCTATAGAACTTCTTATATTAAATACAATCAAGCCCTGCTCATATTTAAAAAGTAACATAAAAGTAACATAACCCATTCTTTTCCATAAAAAGTAACTAAGTAACGTAATGAGTTTATTTTTTAGGGAATAACCCAATATTGTAATGCATTACTTTCCCCAACAGGGAGTGTATGGAAACCTAGATGCCAACCTGCATAAGGCATGCATATGCATAATTTATACTAACATTTGTAAGCTCCTTAATGTATCTTGTGTAAAACAGTGACAAATCAACGTATCACCTACAGAGGATGGGAACAGATGTGAGTACCAATGTTTGTTTCTCAGGCTGGTCCTTAATATTCATCATGGTTTGCCCATGATGAATACAAGTAATACAAAGACGCAATTACAGAATCAAACTTCTAAATAAATTAATTAAACCAACTTACAAACCAAAGGCATCCTTCTATAATCTAATCAGAAATCTAGTCATGCTCTGTTATATGTCAGTAAATTTGGCCTGTTTTTAAATAATCAAAATTATTTGTTTTTGCTTTTATAATAACAATATTCAGAATGTTACATAGCTTCTTAGGTACTTTCTAGGTCAAAGTTCAGAGTAGTAAATACACACTGGGATTTTCACTCATCCTTGACAATCTTTATTTTTTAATTTCATTTTTAAAATGTAGTTTATTTTTCCACTCAGCTAATTTACACAGCTGACTTGTGCTACAACACCCGCAAAACCTTCAAACATTTATAACTCAGTACAGCAGCAGCAGCTGACTAAATGAATGCATGCTAGAGGCTATAGGTTTTAATACATTTCTTTAAATTAGAATTGTACCTGGCACCTGCGTAACCAACCTATTAACAACACATTTTGTCAGTTTTAGACTCGCCCATTGGCTTTTTTGTTTCTCAAATTATTCCTTTCTTATTATTCCACAATTCAGTTCATCCTCCACCACTGCAGAATTACAGTCGTCTGGACAGCAGGAACAGAGATACCTGGTGAAAACGGTGTGACGGTATGAAGACAATTGGAGGACAGATAGAAGAGAGAGGCTACTGGGGCAGTAAAGCAGAGTTTATTTTAGCAGTGGCGGGAAATGTGGTTGGACTGGGTAACGTGTGGAGGTTTCCTTACCTATGCTACAAGTATGGAGGAGGTATGAGGCGGTCTAAATACACAAAGTGTATTTAATCAAATTATTTTGAATGTATTTAACAGCACACTCTGTATCAGCATTCTGTCAGTGGTATTTTAATAATACATTATTGTACTTGTGAGTTCTCAGGTGCATTTCTGATACCCTACCTCAAGTTTGTGGCTACGTGTGGAGTACCTCTGTTCCTGCTAGAGACAGCAATGGGACAGTACACACAGGAAGGAGGCATTACATGTTGGAGTCGTCTCTGTCCACTGGCTGAGGGTGAGAATCATAAACCAGCAAAAACACTAACTAAAGGGATCTTTAACATTTGTCAACATTTGCTTTTACTGGCAGGTATCGGCTATGCAGGACAGCTCATTCAGGTGTATGGCTGCATGTATTACATCATTATTCTGGCTTGGGCACTCTTCTACCTCATCTTCTCTTTCCGTTCCCAACTTCCATGGGCCAGTTGTGATAATATATGGAACACAGGTGATAATCAAATAAATCAAAACAAATATCACATTATATCTGGATAATATGCTGTAATAAAAAGGTTTTCTCTGTTGTAGACAACTGTGTAAATCTTGCAGCAAAGAATCTGACCATCAGATGGACAACACTGATTAACTCAACGTCTGCCGCTACTGAGTTCTGGGAGTAAACACAAATTAAATCATCCTTTTTCTAATAACTACATTTAAGTGTTGTTATGTGCATAGAAAATAAATGTGTGCACATGCAACCTAACAAGTCTTACCTTTCTGTCTTATCATGTCATTATACAGACGAAGAGTGCTGGCTCTCTCTGGGGGTATTGAAGAGGTCGGTAAGATAAACTGGGAGATTCTTCTGTGTCTCGTTGCGATGTGGATCATATGTTATTTCTGCATCTGGAAAGGAGTCAAATCTACAGGCAAGGTGTGTAAGTGTGGGACTTTATTTCCGACTGTTATTTTCCAAAGGTCAGCAAATACGTTTCAGCTGTGTGAGAAGGAAAACAAAATAAATTTATTTGTAATAAAAATAGTTCCACTTATTGATATCAAATTAATATAACCCTTTCTTGTATTGTGCTTTTAGGTGGTGTATTTCACAGCTACATTTCCTCACGTGATGTTACTGGTCTTACTGTTTCGTGGGTTGACTCTTCCTGGAGCTCTGCAGGGGGTTGTGTTTTACCTGTACCCCGAACCGTCCCTTCTTACTGACCCACAGGTAACCAGTCTTGGGGCAACGCATTACATAGTACATGCAGCATAATGGTAAAAGACTTGTGACCCAATGGTCGCGGGTTCGATTCCCAGCACCAGCAGGAATTGTATGTGGGGGGAGTGTATGTACAACGCTCTCTTCTACCTTCAATACCACAACTGAGGTGCTGCTGAATAAGGAATTGAGCAAAGAACCCCCAACTGCTCCCTTGGATGGGCACACATTCTGAGTATGGGTTATCATACCTGGCCACATGTCGCATCACTTTTTTAAACTTTCACTTTCCATATAACGCAAGATATGTAAACAGATTACTTGCTCAAGTAAAAGTAATACATTTCTTTTAAATTTACGTTTATTCATTTAACTTTTGGTGTAAAAGGACCCTGTTTGTTTGTTTGTTGATTAGGATGGCAATATGCGCCATTCATAGGGGACATATCCCGGCCAGGATTTTATGTAGCCTAAAATATCCAGGTTTATAGTCGTGGCCAAAAGTTTTGAGAATTACATAAATATTGGACATTGGAAAAGTTGCTGCTTAAGTTTTTATAATAGCAATTTGCATATACTCCAGAATGTTATGAAGAGTGATCAGATGAATTGCATAGTCCTTCTTTGCCATGGAAATTAACTTAATCCCAAAAAAACCTTTCTACTGCATTTCATTGCTGTCATTAATTAATTGTTAACTCAGGTGAGAATGTTGACGAGCACAAGGCTGGACATCATTACGTCAGGCTGATTGGGTTAGAATGGCAGACTTGACAGGTTAAAAGGAGGGTGATGCTTGAAATCATTGTTCTTCCATTGTTAACCATGGTGACCTGCAAAGAAACGCGTGCAGCCATCATTGCGCTGCATAAAAATGGCTTCACAGGCAAGGATATTGCGGCTACTAAGATTGCACCTAAATCAACAATTTATAGGATCATCAAGAACTTCAAGGAAAGAGGTTCAATTCTTGTAAAGAAGGCTTAGGGGCGTCCAAGAAAGTCCAGCAAGAGCCAGGATCGTCTCCTAAAGAGGATTCAGCTGCGGGATCGGAGTGCCACCAGTGCAGAGCTTGCTCAGGAATGGCAGCAGGCAGGTGTGAGCGCATCTGCACGCACAGTGAGGCCAAGACTTTTGGAAGATGGCCTGGTGTCAAGAAGGGCAGCAAAGAAGCCACTTCTCTCCAAAAAAAAAAACATCAGGGACAGATTGATCTTCTGCAGAAAGCATAGTGAATGGGCTGCTGTGGACTGGGGCAAAGTCATATTCTCCGACGAAGCCCCTTTCCGATTGTTTGGGGCATCTGGAAAAAGGCTTTTCCGGAGAAGAAAAGGTGAGCGCTACCATCAGTCCTGTGTCATGCCAACAGTAAAGCATCCTGACACCATTCATGTGTGGGGTTGCTTCTCATCCAAGGGAGTGTGCTCACTCACAATTCTGCCCAAAAACACAGCCATGAATAAAGAATGGTACCAAAACACCCTCCAACAGCAACTTCTTCCAACAATCCAACAACAGTTTGGTGAAGAACAATGCATTTTCCAGCACGATGGAGCACCGTGCCATAAGGCAAAAGTGATAACTAAGTGGCTTGGGGACCAGAATGTTGGAATTTTGGGTCCATGGCCTGGAAACTCCCCAGATCTTAATCCCATTGAGAACTTGTGGTCAATCCTCAAGAGGCGGGTGGACAAACAAAAACCCACTAATTCTGACAAACTCCAAGAAGTGATTATGAAAGAATGGGTTGCTATCAGTCAGGATTTGGCCCAGAAGTTGATTGAGAGCATGCCCAGTCGAATTGCAGGGTCCTGAAAAAGAAGGGCCAACACTGCAAATACTGACTCTTTGCAAAAATGTTTAGCAGCAAACTTTTTGAAAACTAATATTTATGTAATTCTCAAAAGTTTTGGGAATTACATACATATTGGAAATTGGAAAAGTTGCTGCTTACGTTTTTATAATAGCAATTTGCATATACTCCAGAATGTTATGAAGAGTGATCAGATGAATTGAATAGTCCTTCTTTGCCATGAAATTAACTTAATCCCAAAAAAACCTTTC
Organism: Carassius carassius; assembly: GCF_963082965.1. Classification (NCBI taxonomy): domain Eukaryota; kingdom Metazoa; phylum Chordata; class Actinopteri; order Cypriniformes; family Cyprinidae; genus Carassius; species Carassius carassius. Next base: position 48,012,224 of record NC_081755.1, read on the forward strand.
CACTGCATTTCATTGCTGTCATTAAAGGACCTGCTGAGATCATTTCAGTAATCGTCTTGTTAACTCAGGTGAGAATGTTGACGAGCACAAGGCTGGAGATCATTATGTCAGGCTGATTGGGATAGAATGGCAGACTTGACAGGTTAAAAGGAGGGTGATGCTTGAAATCATTGTTCTTCCATTGTTAACCATGGTGACCTGCAAAGAAACGCGTGCAGCCATCATTGCGCTGCATAAAAATGGCTTCACAGGCAAGGATATTGCGGCTACTAAGATTGCACCTAAATCAACAATTTATAGGATCATCAAGAACTTCAAGGAAAGAGGTTCAATTCTTGTAAAGAAGGCTTAGGGGCGTCCAAGAAAGTCCAGCAAGAGCCAGGATCGTCTCCTAAAGAGGATTCAGCTGCGGGATCGGAGTGCCACCAGTGCAGAGCTTGCTCAGGAATGGCAGCAGGCAGGTGTGAGCGCATCTGCACGCACAGTGAGGCCAAGACTTTTGGAAGATGGCCTGGTGTCAAGAAGGGCAGCAAAGAAGCCACTTCTCTCCAAAAAAAAAAACATCAGGGACAGATTGATCTTCTGCAGAAAGCATAGTGAATGGGCTGCTGTGGACTGGGGCAAAGTCATATTCTCCGACGAAGCCCCTTTCCGATTGTTTGGGGCATCTGGAAAAAGGCTTTTCCGGAGAAGAAAAGGTGAGCGCTACCATCAGTCCTGTGTCATGCCAACAGTAAAGCATCCTGACACCATTCATGTGTGGGGTTGCTTCTCATCCAAGGGAGTGTGCTCACTCACAATTCTGCCCAAAAACACAGCCATGAATAAAGAATGGTACCAAAACACCCTCCAACAGCAACTTCTTCCAACAATCCAACAACAGTTTGGTGAAGAACAATGCATTTTCCAGCACGATGGAGCACCGTGCCATAAGGCAAAAGTGATAACTAAGTGGCTTGGGGACCAGAATGTTGGAATTTTGGGTCCATGGCCTGGAAACTCCCCAGATCTTAATCCCATTGAGAACTTGTGGTCAATCCTCAAGAGGCGGGTGGACAAACAAAAACCCACTAATTCTGACAAACTCCAAGAAGTGATTATGAAAGAATGGGTTGCTATCAGTCAGGATTTGGCCCAGAAGTTGATTGAGAGCATGCCCAGTCGAATTGCAGGGTCCTGAAAAAGAAGGGGCAAAACTGCAAATACTGACTCTTTGCATAAATGTCATGTAATTGTCGATAAAAGCCTTTGAAACGTATGAAATGCTGGTAATTATATTTCAGTCCATCACAGAAACAACTGAAACAAAGATCTAAAAGCAGTTTAGCAGCAAACCTTTTGAAAACTAATATTTATGTAATTCTCAAAACTTTTGGCAACGACTGTAGGCGACAGTTACTGTTTAATATTCATGAGAGCTATAGACAGCAGAGCAGACGGCTCCTTATGCTTTCGATTATCTTTGGTGTCTGCTCGGTGCGCAGCGACACTTCAATTCAAACAAATGGACAAACACTTGGACATATTTGCATCGCTTTGATCGTTCCCTGTAGATCTCACTTTCTCACGTGCCATGATTGGTCAATAATATACAATACCTGCATGTTATTGGTCAAACTGCTTTGGATGTTTTAGGCCATATTAAAATCCTGGCCAGGAGAAGTGCCATATGATTCATATGGCCACCCTATTTTTGATGTAACTATAAAATAAAGTAACAATTATAGTGCTCTGTGTGTGTGTGTGTAGGTTTGGATGGAGGCCGGAGCTCAGATTGTTTTCTCCTACAGTTTGTCTGTTGGCGCTCTCACTGTATTGAGCAGTTACAATAAATACAACAACAACTGCTACAGGTTAGTGATTTTAATAAAATTAGAGTAACAAAAAATAGACTAATGCAAACAAGTTGGTTGAGTGTGTATGTGTTTTATATCTATCAGGGACTGCTTTTGGCTTTGCCTTCTGAACAGTGTCGCCAGTTTGGTGGCTGGTTTTGCTGTGTTCTCGGTGCTGGGCTTCATGGCCCATAAACAAGGAGTCCCCATTGAAGAGGAGGCAGAATCAGGTACTTCAACATAAACAAGCTGAAAAATGATCAGAAATTGTACTAAATCAGTGCTAAGCATTAGACCTCTCTCTTTTAGGTCCAGGACTAGCATTCATAGCTTATCCACAGGCAGTAGCCATGATGCCTTTCCCTCAGCTGTGGGCTGTTTGTTTCTTCATCATGATTATTTTGCTAGGGCTTGATACACATGTGAGTTTAAACTCACTTACACATAAGCTGTATTACCTTGAACTGAAAATATGAAATGACAACAAATGTTTAAGTATTTGATTTAAAATACATCTGAGTCTAAATTTAAACTTGACTGTAGGCACATTTTGCAGAACTGCTTAGGTATGTGATACAGGGATAGTTCACCTAGTAATGAAAATTATCATTTAATTTATTCACCCTCATGTCATTCCAAACCTGTAGGCTTTCTTTCATCGGAAAAATACAAACTTATATGTAAATCTCCTATCATGCTCACAGTTCTCACATTCTTTTTGTTCTTTCCTTTAAAGTTTGTTGCAATGGAAGCTGTCGTTACATCAGTGACGGACCTGTTCCCCGCGGTGCTGCGCAGAGCGGGACGGCGAGAAATATTCCTCCTGTTCTTCTGTATCGCATGCTTCATGGGGCAACTCTTCATGGTTACAGAGGTAAGAGAACACAGTGTTTGTTTGTGAAAGAGTATGAAGATCAATATTAATAATTACAAAAACAAAAAGGTAAGGGGCCCATTCTTCGTACGTCGCTGACTCAGTTAGCTGGATTTGATTGTTGATGATTTGGCATGATCTTGGATAGTTCGGTTCGGTTACATCGCACCTTTTAAACCAGAACTGATCCTCAAAATATGTCCTCATCCTCATAAAGAGTATCCTACTGATCCAGGGACAATAATTAAAATTAATAATAATGTAAAAATTAATTTAAAGATAATTTCATAATGTTGTGTAGTCCATACAGCAAGCAATTTCGGCCCAGATCTGGCCCACATTTGGCCTGCATGGATTTCATGTGATGACGGCTATTGTAGGAGTGGCTTGATGCAGCGCAGGAGATGCAGATAACATGATCTTGACCCTGAAGAAACGTTCATTAATGCTGCCACGTAACAAATCTCTCCAAATATAAAATTAAATGAATAGATAATTACTAAATTTTAAATATAAGTCGAAAGACTGTACAAATATTATAAATCGTGAATCTAAATAATTGGGAATCATGTAAAAGAATAAAAAATAAAATAAAGTGCACATTTTCTTTTATCTATTATAACATTTACGTAGTTTTTTTCTCTTGGCTGCTTCCTTATAAAAGTCCAGAAATTTGTCATGTTTTTCGTCAGGTGTCTTTTTTAATCATATGAAGTCATTATGTAGCTGTCTTGCCGCCAACCAATCGCTGCACTGCTGATCGTGGTTTCGAGTATCTGACAGAGGTGGGTAGAGTACCCAAAAACTGTACTCAAGTAAAATTAAAAGTACTTCTAGAAATATTTACTCAAGTAAAAGTACTAGTCTTGAATAGTTACTTGAGTAAGAGTAAAAGAGTATCGGATAAAAAATCTAAAGTAGTTAGTTACTAGTTACTTTGGGTCATATATACTGAGCCTATTTTTATTTAGATATATAGATAAATAGATGTATGTAATGTATGTGTGTGTGTATAAATGTATATATTTCATCAGCCTTTACTCCAATTTATGTAATTTATTATAAAACCCAGTCTGTTTACTTAAGTAACAGATATAGGTGTCATGCCATAACATATTTTTAATATGACTGACTTTATATTAAATGTGAATTTAACATTGAAAGTTAATGTGATATAAATATTGCTACTAATCTTTCATTGTTCAGAAAGAGAGCAAATAACATTTACATTATTAAAGATCATTTTCACTGACAGTCTAGATTTCAATCACTCTCAGAAACTCCCATTAAAATCACTGAAACTGTTAACACTGTGAAATCAATATCTTAATTATAGATTCGTACACACATCTGCACTTTGTTGTTTCTGACAAGAGAATTCGCCAAAAAGAGGTATTCAGTCAGTGAGCGAGTGAAGGAAGCACCGGCATTTTAGCGATGACTCATCGGAACGCCTCTGATTGGCCAATGCTTTAATAAGCTCAAAGGAATCATGTGTGATTTGTTATAATGCGCAGTGCTGTAAAAACACATCTATCACTGGCTCAGCGCCAGCAAGCAATCACAGATCTGAATTTAGCAGCTGATGATGATATGACTTGCTGAACGTACTCGCACCGGTGTGATTGTATTAAAATTAATAAAATCTTAATCGGCTATTTTTTGTCTTTTGGAAGCTGCATTCAACTTGACTCCCCTCTGTTATAAGCCACACACGTACAACAAACTAATGTCACAGTGGTATCGTGTACTGTAATCGAATGTAGCCCAAGTTATTACCTGTTGAACAGTAGACAGCACACGCGGTGTTCATCTAATAAGGATCTCCATCGCTAGCAAATAATAGCCTTTGCAGATTTCAATTCAGTGCAGTTCCAGCCACGTTTTCAACGCTCTGTTCTTAAACGTTACAACTCCGAGTGAACCACTTCAGACGCTCAGCACGCGCGGCAGGGAACTGAACGAATCATTCAAACTGATTCATGAACCAATTCACTCGTTTGCCAATTGGTTTGATCGAGCCTTTGAACAGAATTGACTCAAAAGAATGAATCATTTGCGAATGGGCATCGCTCATTGCCCAGAGAAAAGTAGACGGCGCGTTTGGAATAAACTGAAGCATAACATTTATTTCATTAAGATAAAGTAACGAGAGGAGCGTCGCCCACAGTAACGAAGTAAAAGTACAGATTTTTCCCCAAAAATTTACTCAAGTAAGAGTATAAAGTACCCATCTTTAAATATACTCCGAAAAGTATTAGTTACCCCAAAAAATTACTCAAGTAACTGTAACGAAGTAAATGTAACTCGTTACTACCCACCTCTGGTATCTGATTAGTGCGATGATACCTTGGATGTGACATTTCATCTTGGATGTAATAAGCAACATACGAAGAACGGACCCCAGGCTTTTTTAAATATGAATATGGATCTGCAAATGAAAAATTTATTGGTAATTATTTGAAATTGTGACAGATCATATGCATGCTATACGACAGGTGTTTTTGGCACACCTGTATTTTCCTTCTCCTCTGTCCTGCTTAATTGCATTGTGGGCTTGGGTCTTGTGGGAAGTCGTGGCCTAATGGTTAGAGAGTTGGACTCCCAGTCGAAAGGTTGTGAATTGTGGGTGGGGGGAGTGCATGTACAGTTCTCTCTCCACCTTCAATACCACGACCTAGGTGCCCTTGAGCAAGGCATCGAACCCCCAACTGCTCCCCGGGCGCCGCAGCATAAATGGCTGCCCACTGCTCCGGGTGTGTGCTCACAGTGTGTGTGTGTGTGTTCACTGCTCTGTGTGTGTGCATTTCGGATGGGTTAAATGCAGAGCACAAATTCTGAGTATGGGTCACCATACTTGGCTGAATGTCACTTCACTTTCACCTGCAGGGGGGGATGTATGTATTCCAGTTATTTGACAACTATGCCTGCAGTGGAGCCTGTCTTCTGTTTCTGTCCGTGTTTGAGTCTCTGGCCATGGGTTGGATCTTCGGTCAGTTGCACACAAGCTACCAAATTGACCTTAACATAAAATGCCACCAGAGTACAATGGCAGTATTGGAAAGCTAGTAATTTGTAATTTTGCTGTCTAACCACAGGAGCAGAGAGAATGTTTGACACCATTGAAGACATGACAAACTCACGACCAAACTACATATTCATGTTGTGCTGGAAATACCTGACTCCTCTTGTGTCCATGGTGAGTGTCTCTGCATTTCTTCCATCTGTTTGAGTTTCAATGATGCTTCGCTCAGTATTTTAATGGATATTTTTGGGGGTTTTACATTTCCTACCTCAGGCATTTCTTTACCACAACCACTTAAGATCAGTTCTTACTCTCTCTTCATGCTCCTTCAACTTCTCTTTCTCTTTATTCTCAGCTGACTTTTGTCTGTTCTGTGGTGGAGTACCAGCCCCCGACTTTCAACCGTTGGTATATGTACCCGGACTGGGCGTATACACTAGGCTGGTTACTGGCCCTCTCCTCCATTCTGCTGGTGCCTGGATGGGCGATGGGCCGACTGTTAGCTGGGAAAGGAAGCCTGAAGCAGGTGAAGATGAAAGTATCCCTTCAGACTGAGTGTAACGATATCAACCTTCATATTCATCCGGAAGAAGGAGGCGGGAACCGGCGGACAATCAAAAACATTTTAATAACAAAATAAACACAAAACAGCGCACCAGCCCCTCACGGACGACTGGTGCGCATAAAATAAAAACCAAAACACAGCTAAAAGCCCAGGCCTGGTCCTCTCTCGTCCTTCACTGTCGTCGCTCCAGTTTTATATCCTTCCATCTCCTCCATGGGCCTCGAGACCGGTGGGACGAACAGGTGTAGTTCATCTCCAATCACTCCCCCGGCCTCGCTCCCATGTCCCTCGGCCCCGCCCCACTCGTCACATACCCCCATCGCCCCTCGCAGGCCGGGGGGTACTCCCGAGACTGCGCTCTACTCCCCCCCCCCCTCCCTCCGGGGGGGCCGCTCCCGGGGACCTGCGGGAACCTGGGGGTAGGACAGGCGAGGCGAGAGAAAAGGAGATGGAAGGAGGAGCGACAGAGACGAGAGAGGGGAGAGAGGAAAAAAAAAAAAAAAAAAAAAATTCCGGTTCCCAGACGCACCGCTGCTCGGCCCTCCACCAGCTGGGTGATCTCCTCCGCGGTGCCTGGCGGTGGCACTGGACGGCCCTCGGCGGACGGCACGACACTCCTCCGCCGCCCGGTGGACGGCGACGGCTCCTCCGGTTTTGGGCAGCCGGCAGGAGTCCCCCGTTCCCTGCTCCTCCCCGTTCCGGCGGAGGCAGCAGGCTCCGGCCACCTGGCGAACGGCGCCAACTCCTCCGCTCCCTCACGGACGGCAGCCGTCTCTCCACATCGTGGGCGGCCGGTAGCGAGCTCGCCCGTCCCCGGCAACTCGCTCCAGTCCACCGCCTCGAGCGTCCATGGCGGCACACTCCTCGCCAGCTCGATGGCACCGCGGATTCACCACAGCGGCGAGGGATCTTCAGCAGCGCGTCCCTCCTTCTCCCGGGTTTCGGCACCACTGTAACGATATAAACCTTTGTATTCATCCGGAAGAAGAAGGCGGGAACCGGCGGACAATCAAAAACATTTTAATAACAAAATAAACACAAAACAGCGCACCAGCCCCTCACGGACGACTGGTGCGCATAAAATAAAAACCAAAACACAACTAAAAGCCCAGGCCTGGTCCTCTCTCGTCCTTCACTGTCGTCGCTCCAGTTTTATATCCTTCCATCTCCTCCATGGGCCTCGAGACCGGTGGGACGAACAGGTGTAGTTCATCTCCAATCACTCCCCCGGCCTCGCTCCCATGTCCCTCGGCCCCGCCCCACTCGTCACACTGAGATTTTCATAAAATATTTAACCAAAGCAAATCTACACAACTAACCAATTCGGTCTATATAAACCACTTCAGTATAAGCAAACTCTGTTTGTATGTCTTGACAGCGTTGGCTTCACCTGTGTAACCCAGACACAAACCTTCCCCTCAGCAACAAGCAACGGAATGGAATGAAGGAAACTGTTTCCACCACAGAGATGAAAGACTTGGTCAGAGTGAATGTAGAGGAATGTGAAAATGGACAATGAAAGAAAAACATTAGTTAACAGTGGTGAACCTCTAAAAAAACAGCATAAAAAGGGCCTATTTTCTTTTTTCCATCTCTCGCAACAAAGTATCTGCTCAATACTCCAGTCAGAGCCAAAGGACATTTCTAAACAAAACTTCATTATTCAGCTCTTAATTATTTAAATCAAACTGACAAAAAAAAATAAGAACCTTCCCTGTGAATATTTTGTGGGAACTATTCTGGCTCTCATCAGGAAATATTTCACAGTGCATAGAAAATGTCATGAGAGTACATGTACAGTAAATGAACATATTTTCCATAAGGCCAGAAGGCATGCTCGCCCAAAGGAAAAATGTAAATATTCCATATTTTAAAGCATCAATCTGATGCATGTCCATCATCGCCACTTGCTATTTGGGGGAAGAACCTAGCACTATGATTGGTAGAACTTTTCTTCTTTTGCTTTTGCTTGATTTGAGAACTGCGCGTGCACAGAGGCGTCACCAGGTTTTTGCATATAGTTTAGAGTGACAAATCGTACAAGCGTACTTTGAAGTCAAAATGTGTATCCGCTACGCAATTTGCGTACAGGTTGGCAGGTCTGTTTATTTTATAGAACAGTGGACCACTTTACCTTCTGCCTTGTCAGTCCCCTCACCTCAAAATCTACCTCCTCAAAAACGGTAGCGTTAGCTAATAATTTTCCACCGGGGCTTTAGCTAGCTGGCTAACGTTGCGTTCTCTCCTGCTGTGTTCAATGACTCAATTCATCAAGCTAACGTTAGCTAAGTCTATGTCAACAGAGCTCCTGGGTAACTTAACTTAGATATACCAGAAAATATGAAAATTATTGAAACCATCACTCTCCAAATTCAGTCCGATAAATCGCCGAGGCCAGACGTACTTTTAGCTTCTGATGGTGGTCTGCCCTGGTGGTGCAAGGCCCTTAGCATTAATATTTCCATGCACTCGCACTCCCTTCTTGCACGCGCACCTGTTCGCAATTCACTGAATATGAATACTCTGCCCCCCCAAAAAAAATATTCACGTAGGTAACATATTTTGGTTTAAAAATGGTAAATTTTCCCAAAAGGTGAGGGATTTTCATGTATGTTTTTTATTGGTTTTATGAAGTATTCTAATTTGTTGAGATTGGTGAGTTTGTGTTAAATGTGAGCCAAACTCATCATAATTAAAAGAACCAAAGACTTAAACGACTTCAGTCTGTGTGCATTGGAATTTGCTCTGTGCAATCATACAAAAAACAACCGCACTGAGTAGATCATCTTCAAATCAAGCACTTTCATATCTGATGCCGTGTCCTAGCATCAAGCATTAAAATATCATCATCTCTTTAAATCTTTCCCGTCCATGAGCTAATACAAGTGATATGACTGAAACGCTATCTAAAGTTTTCGCAGTTAATAAAATCCATCTTCAAAACCAGCCGTTTTAACTGTGAGACTTATATGAACTCAAAGACGGAGTTCCTCCTCAAAAAACAATGTCAAAAAAGTTTTATTTTATATTATATCATTGTGCTTTCTTTCTTTCTGGGCCTTGATCGTGTTACTTCTGCTGCTGTATAGAGAGTCACAAAGAATCATTCAGATGTAACTCCCTTTGTAATTGTTAACATTTTCATAAGTAACTAATTTACTGGTAATTAAAAAAATAACTCAGTACTTTTTTTCTCAGTAACTGTAACAGATTACAGTTACATTTATTTTGCAATTCCATTAGGCCTAACTAGTTATTTCCTAACACTGCTTTTAAACGAATAACTTAAACATTGGAATTATGTATTGCATACACACATTGCGATGTTTCTCATTTGTAAATTGCTTTAGGATAAAAGCTGTTAAATGAAAAGGTAAATGTACTGTAGATCATTCTCTGTGGGAATCCTCTATATGGTTCACCTCATTCTGTAGTCTGTGGCATTAGGCCAACTTTTCTGTTTGATCACTTTCTGTCTTTCAGAGCATCACCGTTACACAACAGCAGAGCTGCCATCAGCAGTCAAATTCAATTCCTACTGGCAAATTATGGCCAGCACCAGATTTAAATTAAATTTAAATAAATACATTTAATTTGAATAGGTCTAATTAACCTCTTAAGACCAGAGAAATAAGTTTTAGGAAAAAGTTAGTTTTCCCCCCATGCTTTTGTATGTAAAATAAAAAAAAATTCATTTATAAGTGTTATATCGGTAGAGGACATCGGGACTCAATTTCTTTAAATAAACTAAAATAAAAAGACATAAATGAAAAAGCATAGGCAAAATATATATTTTTTTTAAATCAATACATTTTTAGTTTTCAACATTTGTATTTGATCTTATTTTTTCAAACTTTGTATAAAGTTGATTCTCAACTGTTATAACAGAATTATTAAATATAAACATTTTCTTCCTGCAAAATGTTTGCAAAATGGTTTCATGCATGTTTGTGGGTTTATGGGGCAACTTTTAATGAAAAAAAAGTGTAATAATGGGAGTAATAATTGACAAGATTTTCATTGTAATATATTATGTTACATAAAATATTGAAATATAATTTCTTTCCCTGATCATTTGTTATGTTTCCCAAAATGTGTAATAAATATGCTTTTAGTCCCGGTGTCCACATATGAGGACATGTATGAAATCAACGTCCTGTTTCGTAACAGAAAGTCATATTTACTTACATAATTATCATATTTCCATAAGTGTCACGAAATTGATTTCAGACATTTTTGATGACCAAGGAGAGGGAGTGGTCACGGTGAAACATTCAATTATTTGGTAAAATTACATACTGTACGGGGGCATAATTAATTAATTTAATGAATGAATAATTAAAACTGTGGCGTGTACAATCTCAGAGGAATTCACAATATAATGTCCTCAAATGAGGCCACAGGGTGTTGAGACATAATACAGGCAGATAATAAAAAACTACGAACACATGAGGAACTAATGAGTAATTACCAAAACAAACTAGAAAATCGGGAAAATGAGAACAAACAAAATGCGAGAAAAATAATTAAAATCAGTTTCTTTATTGGGAAATTTACAACAAAAAGCCCAAAAAGAAAACATAATACTTCATGGTTTTCAGTTATAACCAAATTTATAAAATGACTTTTCCTGATGCAAATACAGTCAGCCGACAATAAAAGTTGTTGATAAAATATAATTTTTCCTTTTAAAGTATTAATAAAAATTTAACATTTAATCAAATTACTGAAGTAAAAGTGAAAACGAATTAAATGGATCTCTCTCCTGACTTACAAGAAGGCATGGGTATCATTAAGGTTTTAAAGGTATTACTAGTCTTACAATACTGCTATCGATGTGGTGCTTCTTATTGGCTCTTATAAGAAATATCCGGGTGGCTTTATATTCTAAAATGTAAAAATAAAAAAATAAATAGCATGTATCTATTTGTAAATGCACCAGTATGAAGTATGACATCAGATTTTCTCCCATCCACTTAAAGATATAGTTCGAACAAAAAAATAAAAGTTCTATCAGTAATTACTCACTCGCATGTCATTCCAAATCTGTAAGACGTTCATTCATTTTTGGAACAGAAATGAAGATATTTTTGATGAAATCCGAGAGCTTTGTGACCCTTTATACAGCAGCAGAACTACCACGATCAAGGCCCAAAAAGAGAGAAAGCACAATGATATAATATAAAATAAAACTTTTTTGACATTGTTTTTTGGGGAGGAAATACGTCTTTGAGTTCATATAAGTCTCACAGTTAAAACTGCTGGTTTTGAAGATGGATTTTATTAACTGCGAAAACTTCAGATAGTGTTTCAGTCACATCACTTGTAATAGCTCATGGACGGGAAAGATTTAAACGGATTATATTTTAATGCTTGATGCATTATTGTGTCTATGAAAGTATGAAAATATGAAAGTGCTGTCTTTGAAGATGATCTACTCAGTGCGGTTGTTTTTTGAATGACTAAAATAAATTGGGCATGAAAACAGGTCAGGGGTGGAAAAGGTGAGAAGATTATTACCCCTCTAAGGGGGTCCGGGGGCATGCTCCCCCGCAAGAAAAATTAAAATATTCCATATTTTAAAGCATCAATCTGATGAATTTTGAGATGCTTTTTTTTTGCCAACCTGGGGAGAGCTGGAGAAACTTAACTTCAGCCATGAGTAAAATTATTACTAATTATTATTACGATTACTGTACCCTAGTGTTCATCAGTCAAACGGCGGGAGTGGAAGGGGGAATCGAGCGGCAATCTTTTTTGGTGTAGATTTTCAGTCTTTTTAATGATTGGCTTTATGAATCCGTGCTCCCTTTTGGCATTCGCACCTGTTTGCAGTTTACTGAACAGAACGAGTCAGTCTTTCGTTCGTTATCTGGCTCGGCTCAGAGTTCATCTTCAGTTCTCTCTTCACAGCAGTTCAGTCAGTGCACTGAGTAAATGAATTACTCCGGGATATTGGTTTGTTTGAACTCAGAGGGAGTGTCAGCCACATTAAAAAAGTTAACAGCTTAAGTCATTTGTGGATTAATGCATATTGGAGACGCGAACCGTTTAAAACGATTCAGTTTGATTTGGTGAACTGGTTCAAGAAGATCCGATGATCGAATGATTCGTTCGCGAACCGGATATCACAAACTGCTTTGTTTTGAACTCTCTCACAACAGACCCGGAAGAGAAGACAATGCTGAATAAAGTCGTAGTTTTTGCTATTTTTGGACCAAAATGTATTTTCGATGCTTCAAAAAACTCTAACTGACCCTCTGATGTCACATGGACTACTTTGACAATGTTTTTCTTACCTTTCTGGACATGGACAGTATACCGTGCACACAGCTTCAATGGACTAAATCTAAAATATCTTAAACTGTGTTCAGAAGATAAATGGAGGTCTTACGGGTTTGGAACAACATGAGGGTGAGTTATTAATGACAATTTTAATTTTTGGGTGATCTGACCCTTTAAGGGGGTCTGAGTACTTTTCGTACCAGCTTTGTGTGTGTGTGTGTGTGTATATATATACAGATTTCTACAAAATACGAAAATACAGAGATATATACCAAATAATCACAAGTCAGCCAAAAAATAAAGAGATATTTATTTTTGCCATATCGCCCAGCTCTAGCTGAAGTCGCGAAGTTGTGGGGTGGTTGAATTTTAAGACTGGCACTCGGGATTGGCCTCAGGAGACATGGCGTTGCGGCAAAACTTAACTCCGAACACTGAACCCTCAACAGAAAAGAAATTAAAGTAGAAGCCAGCAAGAAGAGTGATGAGACCAGATGATTTCTGATGGTTTTAGAGGAGCAGCTTTAGAGTAAGCCAGAGCATGCTCTAAGAGCGCTAAAAGCAGCGTCAGTAGTTAGTAGCAAAAAGACAAGAAACAGCATAATTTGATGATGGTGTCCACGTTTAGTATTTAAACATGGTTGTTGGAACCATCCCAGATAGTGTGCTTAAAACTGTTAGTTGGTGGACTTGCTTCAGACTTGTGGCGCAAGGGTATGGTGGACAGATTTATGACATTGTCTTGTTATCCTGGGCCTCTTTGTGGAATTTGTCTTTGGTTTGTTCAACACCAATCTGATCGAATCTTAAATTGTCTGATTCGCTCTGATACCCTACACTAGTGTGGATCTTCTTATGTGTTTTCAGGACTACTGACTGACTGAATCTTTGGTCGCAGTGTGAACGCTTGTAAGGCTTCTCTCCAGTGTGGAGCCTCTCATGTGTTTTCAGATTTGCTGACTGATTGAATCTCTTGTCACAGTGTGAACATGCGTAAGGTTTCTCTCCAGTGTGGATCCTCTCATGTGTTCTCAGATTTGATGAATAACTGAATCTCTTGTCGCAGAGTGAACACTTGTACGGTTTTTCTCCAGTGTGACTCCTCTCATGCTGTTTTAAACTGTCAGCTGAAATGAAAGTCTTTTCACACTCAAAACACATGTACTCTCTCACACCAGTATGTATTTTCTGATGTACTTTCAAATGTTCTAGACGTGAATAACTCTTTACACATAAAGAACATGAATATGGCTTCTCCTTTGTATGAACTCTCATGTGTTTCTTCAGGACTGAAGCCCAGAAAAAGCTCTTGCCGCATCCATCACATGTGTACCGCTTCTCTCCAGTGTGGACGTTCATGTGTCCTTTAAGGGTTTCTGGTTTTGTGAAACTCTTTCCACACTGATCACACATGTAAGGTTTCTCTCCAGTATGAATTCTCATATGTGCTGTAAGGTGGTTTTTTAGTGTGAAACTCTTCCCGCACTGACCACATGTGTACGGTTTCTCTCCGGTGTGGACCCTGTTGTGTGTTTTTAGATTTACTGACTTACTGAATCTCTTGTCACAGTGTGAACACTTGTACGGTTTCTCTCCAGTGTGAATCATCTCATGTTTTTTCAGGAGTCCCGACTTATTAAATCTCCTGTCACAGTGTGAACACTTATAAGGTTTTTCTACAGGATGGATGTTCATATGCTCTGTAAGATGTCCTTTTTGTGCAAAACTCTTCCCACACTGAACACATGTGTACGGTTTCTCTCCCGTGTGAACTCTCATGTGAACACCAAGACTATATTTGCATGGGAAACTTTTTCCACACTGAGCGCAAGACCTCTTGGCTTTTCTTTTCTTTAAATATTTCTGTTTGGTTTGAGAGCAACTCAAAAGTTTTTCTTCAGTATTGACAAGACTTTTCTTCTCAACTTCACTTGGTTCTTTATTCTCTTCAATCAACTCTGAAATCAAAGTAAAAATCAGTCTAATTTTCAGTAACCCGTTTAAAAAAAGAGAGAGGAATATGAAAGGACATAAAAATTAACCCTGATATAAATGGCAGAAAAGTATATAATTGCTATATTTAATGGCTGAATATAAAACAGAATGTTACAAATAAAATAAGGTCAGCAGTATACAAATATAGAAATGTAATAATTTGGGAAAATAACACTGCATAGTGTTCACTGTATCAATTAAACATAGATTTTTTGTTTTGTTTTGTTGTTGATGATCATTAATGATGGCAGCATTATTTATTGGCTGCTGTGCCTTTAAGACCTGATGCAAGGATCCGATATAATGATACACATTGAATCCGATTTCTTTCTCAGCTGTATAAATACTAACAAATTATAAACTTATATTCTATTGTGGTTAAATTAACTATGATCCATTGAACCACTAACAATTATGTATCAAATTTTTTTGAAAAAAAAAATAATAATTTGCTTTCACACAATAATATGCTGTTATACTCCACATAACTCCATCTACAAGCCAGAATATAAGTTTTTTTTTTTTTGCACAGGCCTATCTAAAGGGTTAATGGTCCCACCTAGTGATCAACCATAAACATTTAAAATTGTACCTCTTCCCAATGGGGAAAATGATCAACCGTCAAGAATGCATGATTTCATGGTGTCATGGCTATGCAATCAAATTTTATTTCGTTATAATGGAAGTCAATGGGGCAAAAACAGCCACAAACAATAAATGCGGGGGGAAAAAATTAAATCTAATGCTGCACAAAAACTAACAATGCATCAAAGCCAATGTTGTTACTAATCTTTGACATGCCCAAGACTGTGATAAGCTAAAAAAAATATCCAGCCACAATCACTTTTTATATTGAAATTATGTAATTTTGTGTTTTTCCCCCAAATCAGTGTGACATCACTTTTGAATTTAGCAAATTAAGAGTAAAAATCTTAAATAGAGTAGGAAAAAAAAAACATTAGTTTTGATCAGGTTGAGGTTAATAGATTTATGCAAAAAAAAAAAAAAAAATCTATAGTGATAAATATGATGTAGTGGATTTGAACAACGCACAAGGGTTAATGAAGAATCAAGATTAAAGACCAACCTCTTTGTTCTTCAGTGCGTTTCATTCTGCAGGGTTCTGGATCACTCATTTTCCCTCTCTTCAATTCAATCTTTACAGATTTTAGTGCTTTCTGGTAGTTTGATGCTCATCATCTTCACTTGTAGGCTGATGGAAATATTTCAGCATTTATTGGTGAAATCACTGATGGTGTGATTGTTGTGGGAGGAGCTTCACTGAACATTCATTTCTGTGTAGAAGCAGCAGATTTGCCAAAATCAACAATACATTAATTACCGTCGTTTAAAAAACATGTGAGATGTCTATATTAAACGTAACAGCATTGACAAAAAAATAAGTTAATTAATTTGAAATGCTCATTCAGTAACTGCACTCATATTCACACATTCTATACATTTGTTCTTTCTTTGCAACCTTTTCACATTTTCGTATTCATATTCTAGCAAATAACTACACTAGAATACACAATTTCTAAATAGTTTGGTTTCCTAATAACAGCATTCAAAGCACTATAGTATGTTAGTTAAATCATGTTAATAGTTTTATACAAGCAGAAATCGATATTGATAAAATCTTTAAACAGAAAGTACCATTTAAAATTTCTAGGCTCAATATGAAACATTCAGCAGAATCGGTTTTAAATTCTCACCATGTAAAGTAACGTAACGTTAACTAACTTACAACCACAGATCTGATTTGATCCGCCTGAGATAAATAACGTAAATAAAATCACAGCAGCAAACTCGACACCGGTACTCATCCATTCCCCTTACAGATCACAATACATTCAGCAACAGTGACATTATCACTATAAACATAAAAACAATCATCGCACGAATACATACAGAAACACAAAATCGCTCGGGACTGAATGAACTAAACATGTTGTCCACACATGATTGTTGCCTGCTTTGTTCTAGTAAGCGTTAAAGTTAACAAATACAAAAGCGCTGTCCTCGATTAAAACAAGGCAAAACGACCTCGTATACTGTTTCATAAACATACTTTGAGTTTTTCTGTTTTAAATAGAGCGATACTATGAACTGCTGTGCTCGCCTCAGAAGACTCGACGCTGACTGAAGGAGCGCGCGCTAGTGACGCCTTCTTCTTTAGTTCTTTGGCGCATAACAATCTAAGTGTATAGCGCCATCTACAGTAAACTGCTGTAGTGCAGTCATGTCAGCTATTATCTTCTAAATGACTTATAAACAGAATATGTATAATTCTTCATAATTTTGAAACTATACCAGATTCCCAGGTTCCAGTGTCCCATCTTCAGCTCCTCCAGAACATTTCCCTGGTTGCCTAAAATCCAGATAAGTCTACAGCATCCCTGTTTGATTTTAAATCCTCTCGCTCAACCCTGTACTATAAATGTATTTTATTAGCAGCCTATATCTTAGTCTATCTTCATAAAACTAATTTCCTATCAATTACCCCAAATCCTTATTTACCTTTCCCTTTTTATTTAGCAATGTTATTAATTCCTTTCTTTCTTCATCATATTTTTTTACAATCGTATATTACATGCTCTATTGTTTCTTATTCCCCACAATACTCACATAAACCATTCTCATGTAGTCCAGTAATAAATAGTGATGTGTTCAGTTCTGTGTCCATGTCTCATGCTTGTTACAATGACTTGTTCCCACCACTAAAGTTTATTTTATTGTTAACATTGTTTTAATAATAAATAAATGCCTCCCCTTATTACCCGAATTCCATATTTCTTGCCAATCATTTAAAATATTTTCCATAATTATAGTTTTGACTTCACCTTTACTTAAAGCAACATTGACATCTACCTCGTCCTTTTTTAAAAGCATCTTTTGCAATTCATCAGCTGTTTCAATTCCCTTCCCACATGTATATGCCATAATAATGTCAATATTTCACTAAATAAGTCTTGTCTAAATGAATGATGGGTGGACAACGACCTTAACACAGAAGCAGAATAAGAGCAGATCCATCTGTATAAATATGCATACTCACATAAAATCTCTGCTGTAAATGTCTATTCACCATATATTTAATATTACCCATTTCATCCCTGTCCCTTTTTTTGTCAAGTATTTCCTAATCAATTTTACTTCAGGAATTAACCAAGCTGGTACCTCGCCCTACACTGGAGACATACTACATTCTGTATCTGCAATCTGTTGATTAATATTCCAACCAAAACCCTTGACTTTTTCCTTAGTATATTCCCAACAATTATTCAATACATCTTCAGAAATATGTTCTCCAGCATGACTCTTCATTGATGTCCAATATACCAGGGACAATTTTACTCTACGTAAACTTAATGGCATTTAATTTGCCTGTACTAATAGTGCATTGACTGGAGTTGTTTAAGTTGCTCCTAGACATATCCTGAGTGCTCTGTACTGTTTTCTATCTAATCTTCTTAACAATGTTTCTGATGCTGCATCACACCATACATCCATAATCAAGTATAGATCTAGGGCTTGATATATTGTTAAAATAGTTTCTCTATCTCTAACCCACTCTATTCCAGCAACTGAGCTCATCATATATAATAGTTTTATGCTTTTTTTTTTAATCTGTTTCTTCAAAATATTTCTTCCAAGTATATCTTCATCTAACCATATTCCCAGATATTTAAAAACATGAACTCTTTCTAAAGGTTTACCTTATAAAACTTAACTCAGTGTCTGTTGGAACTTCCCTTTTCCTACTAAAGAACATAAAACATGGTTTACTTGTTGACATTTTAAAACTCTACAGTCCATTTTTCTCCCTTTTCAATAGCTGTCAGCATACTTGCAGTCACTTGAGATACATCCTGACCCCACACCATATCCTAATTTGTCAAAAATATAATTAATCATAATATTAAAAAGAACTGGACAGACAACAATCCCTTGTGGGATACCATTTTCAGATTCAAAAGTCGAAGATTGACCTAATCCAACTTTAACTGCAAAGGTTCTGTCAAATAAAAACTGTAACAGCCAGTTATACATATAGCCATCTATACCTATCCTTGTTGCTTTAATTGTAATTGTTTAATTTAAGTGTTCCTGTAGCTCAATTGGTAGAGCATTGCGATTCCCCCGGAACACATGATAGGTAAAAATTGATAGCCTGAATGCTCTGTAAGTCGCTTTGGATAAAAGCGTCTGCTAAATGCATAAATTTATTTATTTATTTAATTTAAATTTATTTAATTAACAGTCCTTCTTTCCATATTGTGTCATATGCCTTTTCTACTGTATGTCAAAGTACAACACTGCCATAATTATGGAGCCAAAAGAGTCTCAATAAAGATAAATGCACACACTACATTCACATATGCACACATAGGATTCATACATGCACACACATAATTCATAAATACACAAACAGGATACACAAATGCACACAAAATTCACAAATGCACACACAAAATTTAAAAAGCACAGAAGATTCACAAATGCATACAAAATTCAGAAATGCACACAAAATTCAGAAATACACACACAATTCAGAAATGCAAACAACATTTACAAATGCGCTCAAGATTCACAAATGCACAGGACAAGATTCAGAAATGTATTTCTGATGCACACACACATATATCTTGATTTACAAACTGCTTGCGGTCTGTGAACTTCACTGCATTTGTGTGTGAATTTTAAGACTCCCCTGACTTGGCTCCACACACAAATGCCTTTTTTTAAACAGGGAATGATCTGCAACCAATCAGATATCTCCCTTGTTTTAGCCAATCACAAGAATGCACCCCACGTGGGGGATTGTTTACTTATAAGCCAATCAGCGAACAACTCACTTTCCTCACGCAGCGAACGACTCACTTTTCTCAGCGAACAATTCACTTTCCTCACGCAGCGAACAACTCACTTTCCTCAGCGAACGACTCACGCAGCCTTCGACTCACTTTGCGCAGCCAGACACCAACTTTGCGCAGCAGGAGACTCACTTTCCGCAGCCGGAGAGTCACTTTCCTCTCGCAGCGAACGACTCACTTTCCTCACGCAGCGAACGATTCACTTTCCTCACGAGTCATGCAGCGAACGACTCACTTTCCTCTCGCAGCGAACGACTCATTTTCCTCACGCAGCGGACGATTCACTTTCCTCACGAGTCACGCAGCGAACGACTCACTTTCCTCACGCAGAGAGCAACTCACTTTCCTCAGCGAACGATTCACTTTCCTCACGCAGCGATCGACTCACTTTCCTAAGCGAACGACTCACTTTACAGCGAACGATTCACTTTCCTCACGCAGAGAGCAACTCACTTTCCTCAGCGAACGATTCACTTTCCTCATGCAGCGATCAACTCACTTTCCTAAGCGAACGACTCACTTTCCTCACGCAGCCGGAGACCCACTTTTTGCAGTCGGAGAGTCACTTTCCTCTCGCAGCGGACCACTGACTCTCTCTTCATGTAGGGACCGAATATTATAATTAAAGTGACTTCTATATTGCATCCAAAAGAATATTTAGATATATTTATGAATCCATGGTTAACTTTTTTTCTGCAGTCACTGGGCTATATGTATTGAGACATTTTTTAATTTATATTTTGTAAAAAATAATAAAAAATACACCTGAATTGGCTGAGAAATGCGAATTCCATACAACTTCCACCACTTTCCTAGGGTACATCATCAGTCCAGGAGGAGTAGCCATGGATGAGAAGAAGGTCAACGCCGTGCTCAACTGGCCTGAACCCACAACCCTCAAGGAACTGCAACGATTTCTGGGATTCACAAACTTTTATAGAAGATTCATTAGGAACTTCAGCACTGTTGTCGCCCCGCTCACCTTACTGGTCAAGAAGGGAACTCATTGACTCCAATGGTCAGATTCAACTCACAAAGCTTTCCAAACCCTGAAACAACGATTTAGTAACGCGCCCATCCTCTGTCACCCTGACCCCTCATTGCCCTTCATTGTCGAGGTGGACGCATCCAACACAGGCATTGGAGCTATCCTGTCACAACGCCCAGATCCTGCCGCTAAACTTCATCCATGTGTCTTCTATTCTAGGAAACTCAACTCGGCAGAGCGCAACTACAGTGTCGGGGATCGGGAACTTCTTGCTATGAAGGCAGCCTTTGAGGAGTGGAGGCACTGGCTAGAGGGAGCCACACATCCGTTCACTGTACTAACGGATCACAAGAACCTGGAGTACTTACGCACCGCCAAACACCTGAATCCCCGTCAAGCTAGATGGTCTCTGTTCTTCACAAGATTCGACTTCTCGGTAACTTACGGACCCGGCTCCAAGAACACTAAGGCAGATGCCCTGTCACGTCAGTTCGAGGAGGAGAACATTCAACCTGCTACAGAACCCATCTTACTGTTGCATGTGGTGGTTGCTCCCATTCAATGGAATATCATGACTCTACTCCAACAATACAGGGAGCAGAACGAGAACCCAGTAGCCTGTCCAACCGATAGAATCTTCGTTCCTGAAAATCTTCATGACCAGGTCATCAGCCAAGTTCACTGCCATCCATCATCCGGTCACCCAGATATCACTGCCACCATCAATCAACTGGAGAACCGCTTCTGGTGGGAATCACTGCACAAGGACACAGCTACTTGCATACAGCAATGCAATAACTGTAATATTAACAAAGCATCTAAACAATCTCCCACCGGTCTCCTGCAACCACTACCCATTCCTCAACAACCCTGGTCTCACATTGCCATTGACTTTATTACAGATCTTCCCAGTTCACAGGGCTATACCACCATACTCACCATCATAGATCGGTTCTCCAAGGCTTGCAGATTCATTCCATTACCCAAACTACCTACTGCTTTCCAGACGGCAGAACACCTGTGCAACTGGGTCTTCCGATTGTATGGTTTACCCGAGGACATTGTGTCAGACCGAGGACCTCAATTCACTTCTCAATTGAGTACATGCGACAAATAACCGTATAAGTCCAAAAAAACAAAAATTGAGATAACCATGTGACTTCAATGTATGTGTGCCACTTTGTATACAGAATCACTTTGGGGGCTGTTCGCGCGACCAAAACTCTGAATTTAAAATTTTAAAATAGTCTCACGCGGAAAAAACGTTTATGTCCACTAACGAAAAATGGAGACGCCGGTTGCTTTCATGTCCGCTGCGGACATTAATAGACAAAACGTCGGCAAAAAAAGGAGAGCGAACATGAATGAATGGAAGGACAGAGCAAGGAAGTCTTTGAGGGATGCTGGGAAACCATATGTGAACCGGAGAGGAGAGCAAAAACGAGGAAAATGTCCACCAAAAGAGGTGAGTGAAAAACCGTATACAAAGTATCTACATAAAGTTAGCGGTTACAGTCAGAGGGGCGTGTAGGCTACTGGGCGTCGTCTACTACAGTTCATTCATATAGCTCACTCTGTTTAAAGGCTCAGGTCATGAATGGGTCAATATGAAAGCTGAGAAAATTAGGATTCAGGGGACGTTTTAAACATGTCTCTAAGTTACTCCTTATAACCACGGAGAAATGAATCGAAACGCTTTAGGTGCAGCCCAGCTGCGTCTAATGTTAGGCTTGAATGTTTTTTTTTTTTTTTACCATTCATTGATTGTGTTATAAGGACTGCTGGCAGAATTTTATATACATAAACAAACATATGTAAATTCATCCCCAATCTTTAAGATGTTTAGAGTAGAATTTGATTGCTTTATGTCTTCACTGAAATTGGTAAAAAAAAAAAAAAAAAAAAAAAGAAACAAAAAGAAAAGTCATTGACGTGTTTAAAATATTTTGATATAATTTTTGGATCCCTGTTACCATTTAATGCAACACTTTGTTTTTGTAATATTGTATGCTATGCTATGTTTGTTACTTGTTATTTAATAAAAAAAAAAAAAAAACTGCCACCATCAATCAACTGGAGAACCGCTTCTGGTGGGAATCACTGCACAAGGACACAGCTACTTGCATACAGCAATGCAATAACTGTAATATTAACAAAGCATCTAAACAATCTCCCACCGGTCTCCTGCAACCACTACCCATTCCTCAACAACCCTGGTCTCACATTGCCATTGACTTTATTACAGATCTTCCCAGTTCACAGGGCTATACCACCATGAATGAACCAGGTCATGAATGGGTCAATATGAAAGCTGAGAAAATTAGGATTCAGGGGACGTTTTAAACATGTCTCTAAGTTACTCCTTATAACCACGGAGAAATGAATCGAAACGCTTTAGGTGCAGCCCAGCTGCGTCTAATGTTAGGCTTGAATGTTTTTTTTTTTTTTTACCATTCATTGATTGTGTTATAAGGACTGCTGGCAGAATTTTATATACATAAACAAACATATGTAAATTCATCCCCAATCTTTAAGATGTTTAGAGTAGAATTTGATTGCTTTATGTCTTCACTGAAATTGGTAAAAAAAAAAAAAAAAAAAAAAAGAAACAAAAAGAAAAGTCATTGACGTGTTTAAAATATTTTGATATAATTTTTGGATCCCTGTTACCATTTAATGCAACACTTTGTTTTTGTAATATTGTATGCTATGCTATGTTTGTTACTTGTTATTTAATAAAAAAAAAAAAAAAAAAAAAAAGGTAATAAAAAAAATGCATTGATTGTGTAAGCTGTTATATATTCTAGCTAGTAACCTTAATAGCTGCTAATAGCTGTAGTGTTTTATAGCTCAAAAAAACAAAAAAACGCTAATGTGACTTTGTTTCTGTTAAGGCAAAGGCGTGCAAGGAGACATGTCCCAGGCAGTGTTCAAGCCTAACAGACCAAAGAAAACTCCAGCTCTTCACAGAGTTTTATGCTGTCTCCTATGAGAGGCAGCAGGCTATCATTCTCTCTGGTTTAGAGCAGGTATGCTAACTTAAGCAATTCATGACCATATCATGTCAGTATGCAATGCATTACAATGTAGGCCCATGAAATAACCAGTGAATTGAATACTACTGTATGCCTTTAATTCACTAAGACTGCATATGTGCCTGATCACTGATCATCCCAATATGTCTTTTTACTTCTAGCACAAAGTGAGTCGCAGACGACCACGTGAGCCCGACACTGAGAATACTAAGAGGAAGTACACCTTCAAGTACCATGTGCAACAAGGAGGCCAAAGACTTGCTGTTTGTAAGCTCACATTTATGTCAGTCTTTCAACTGACCAACAGTCGCCTACAGGCAAGTTTTATACAGCCTTTTTCCATTTGTTAACTTTTTATTACATGCATGATTTTAATTAGATACATTGTCCATAACATATTTATTTAAAGTTACTTATCTTTGAAAAGGTTATTCAAGAAAAGTTAGGCAGTCAGTCTGAGGGAACAGAGCAGGTAGTCAGGTCTCTATTAGAGGACTTCAGAGGAAAACATAAGAACAGTTAAAAAAAAAAATCTTGAAGGACCTCATGCACCAATGTCAGCATCAGTTGCCCTACAACATTGCCTGATCTAATGGTGCACTGGACGCTGGCATTATAGGGCGTCGGGTGCCTTGCCACCCTATAACGCCATCATGCACAAACTGTAATGGTTAGGATTCAGCTCACTGTTGTTGCCCAGTCAGGAAACATATTCTTGCACTTTGAGATCGATATCATAGGTAAAGTGCTATGCAAATGTAATGTATGATCCCAGGATTTCGAGATCGGCCAAAATGTCCGGGATTCGCTTTTGCGTTCTACAGTTGCCATTCACTGTGTTTACTGTTGCAAGCAGGACGAGACTGAGGGCCGCGGGAGAACGGCGCGAGGCCGGTGGCGTGATTACTGGTGAGCAACACCTGTGAGACGCACCGGTCTCGTGTCTCTCACGGAGGAGCGGGAAATTTCTTAGCAATGCTAAAACGCACACATCAATCGATCACATGTTTAGCGTTCATGTAAACATAACATTTAGATTCACCAATCAGAATGAATTCAGTTAGATTGAAACAAAAGGTGTGCATGTAAACAATAACAATTTTTTTCATCATCTGAGGATTGACAAAAAATGCATAAATCTCTCATCTCAGGGGGATTGAGGGAGGAAAGCATGGTAATTCGAAAATACTACTGGTTTTCTACTAATACAAAGCTTAATGCTAAATCCTGAAGTATCCCTTTAATGATTGTTTGTAAAAAAAAAATCCTATAGTTTAGAGAAAAGTTTACAATTATATTAAATTTTATTGTCACAGAAACAATGCAATTGTGCAAAACAGACCAGTTTATTATATTTCCCTTGTTCAGGAGTTGTGTTGTTTATTTTTTAGGCCCCATAGCATTCATCCTGCAGTGAGAGAGGGGATAAGAGAGAGCATCCTGAGCTTCCCACGCCAACCGAACCACTACTCACGGATGAAGGGAGATGTGGAGAGGGAGTACCTGAGCCCTGATTTAAACCTGCTCCGCATGTTCCGCCTGTACAAGGAAAACAATCCAGCATCCACTGCAAAGTTCTGGCTCTATAGGGACATCTTCAAGCAGCAAAACCTCAGTTTTGGGCAGCCAAGAAGTGATACTTGTGCAAAATGTGACGCCCTGTTCTCAAAATTAGTAGCTGCTACAACAGATGGAGAAAGGTTGAAGATCGCAGCCGAGAGTGAGCTTCACCACCGGAAAGCCGAAAAAGCGTACACCCAGTTGCAGGCTGACACAGAGTGGGCCAAAACCAATGATGACTGCCATGTCATTTGTATCGACATGCAGGGGGTAGTGTTCACGCCAAACCTGACACACTCCAACGTGTACTATCAACGGCAGCTGGCCAACTACAACCTCTGTATCCAGGAGATGGGCACTGACAAACCTCCTACAATGTGCCTCTGGCATGAGGGCATCGCTCGCAGAGGTTCCATCGAGGTGGCAAGCTGTCTTTTGAAGTGGGCAGAAACATCTTTCGCTCCCCTAGTCCAGGCAAAGGAACGGAAGCTCATCATCTATAGTGACCGATGCTGTGGGCAAAACAACAACTGGCGAGTCCTAAACCTCATGGCCCTACTCGTATCTAGAGGGTACTTCAGTCAGATAGAGCAGAAGTTCATGGTGTCTGGTCACTCCTTCCTTCCCTTTGACCGTTCATGATGTGGTTGAAAGTGACAGGTAAAAAACTAAAGAACTAAAGAACTAGACTAAAACTAAACTGGTTTTCTGAGATTAACAGTGTTGGGGATATGTGCGTGAAGGAAGAATCTTTATTGAATTTCTTGTTGAATCATGATTTCAGCTACTGATCCATGGTGTGTCCACACAAAAGGGAGCCACAGCCTCTACGAGGGATGGAAGCATTGGCTGATCACCAAACAGAGGAAGAATCAACCACCTCCAGCTCCCTTGTTTTCCACCACGTATGCTCGTGCTTACGAGGACCCTCTGCCCATCAAGAAGGAGAAGCACCGTGACCTTATGAAAATGCTAGCCTACATGCCAGCGGAGGCCCAAGCATTTTATGGGTAGCCTGGTATGTGTAGGTCATGTGCAGGGAAAGGTGGGATATATTGTGTATATTGTGTGAAATGAATCATAAAAGTAGCTGTAGCTTATCTTGTATGCCTTATCTTATGTTGTATAATAGTAATATATAGGTATTTGTTTTATTTTATTTAGAACCAAAAAAAGGAAGACATATATGGTAAACTAGCATATGGAACCAGCATGGAATGAAGATGATGTATGTCTGTATTGTAAATATGTATTGTTTACCGTTATTACTGTTTATTGTTTGTATGTATTGTTTATTGTAAGTATGTACGGTTTGTTTGTACTGACGTGTATTTTCTGTACTATAAGTAGGCCTATGTATTGTTCATTGTTCGTACCGTATTGTCCGTGTTTTTGTTCTGTGATTTACGTTGGCAAAAAATAAAAGAAATTGAAAGAAATAAATGCTTAATATTTTCTTTAAGGTTCTGTTACTGTATTAAAACTAAGATAAAAGAATTAAATCTCCAGTGGTTTAAATTGATATGATTAATTGGACTTATACTGTTATTCCACATTAACTGGATATATACTGTTCTTCCACATTCCAGAAATGTAAATTACTCTAACTTTTTATTTTTAAGATTGATACTAAAAAATCCTATCTCATTAGAATTGGGAAGCTTTTGTTGTCTATCTTCAATTAAAAAAAAAAAGTAATTTAATATTCAGAGTCCAAATTAAAAAAAAATGTATTATTCAAAAATTTAAAATATGGACTTATATGGTTCTTCGTCTCAAGCCCTCAATTATGGTCAGCCTTCTTCAAAGCCCTGAACATTAATGTCAGCCTCACCTCTGGGTATCACCCTCAAGCGAACGGACAGGTAGAGAGGCTCAACCAAGAGCTAAACCGTTTCCTCAGAGCTTATTGCAACCAGAATCAGGACGATTGGTTTCGATACCTACTATGGGCAGAATACGCACAGAACTCCCTTATCAAACCATCTACCGGTCTAACTCCCTTTAAATGTGTACTGGGGTTCCAACCACCAATGTTCCCCTGGTCAGGGGAACCAACGGACGTCCCAGCAGTCGACTGGATGGCACGCAGTGAGGAGGTTTGGAATTTCATTCCGGTTAGCACTTCCTAACACATATCGTATTTCTCCTACCTTTCATGTATCCCTGCTCAAGCCCGCTGCTGGTCCCAGAGACGAGGGAGAGGGGAGGTCCCGTGCACAGGCCCCTCGACCCATCATCATAGAGGGCGAGGAGGCGTACCAAGTCCAGGAATTACTCGATTCCAGACGTCGGGGCAGAATTCTACAGTATCTGGTCGACTGGGAGGGGTACGGTCCAGAGGAACGCTCATGGGTAAACTCTGAGGACATCCTAGATCCCAATCTCATCGATGAGTTTCATCGTTTACACCCTGGAAAACCGGCCCGTCGACCCCGTGGTAGACCCCGACAATCTGTCACGGAGACGAACCCCGTGATTCCCTCTGATGGCCAGCATTATGGATCCCATGTCGTGTTCTGGATCATTACATCCTCATTATATATGGGTTGTTATTTAATATATCTCTTTTTCTTATCTCATACTCTTCTCCCAACTCTATTCTCTGAGCACCTTCTGAAACCTTACCTAACATATTTGCTTTATTTATGTCTGTTACTGCCCCTGTTTCTCCATCATTTAATGGAACTTGATTTGACTTTTTCTCTTTTCCAGCCATAGTTCTTAAAATATTCCAAATCTTGTCCAAAGGAGTATCTTTTCCTAAAGTAGAACAAAATTCTCTCCATCCTTTCCTTTTAGCATTTTCAATTCTTCTTCTTGCATTAGCTCTAGCCATTTTGTAAGTTCTCATATTACTCATACTCATGTTTTTCCTTAGTTGATTAAAAGCCTTGTTTCTTACCTTTATTACTATACTACACTCTTCTTTCTACCATGGAATACTTTTATCCCTCTGATCGCAGCTCTTTGAGGAATATATAAAGTTGCAGCTTCCATTACTAAATCTGAAAAAGATTTACAAAATGTTTAATACCGTTTCTTCCACCACCCTGTCTTTATATACTTGGCAATGTTTATTAAATGAATTCCAATCTGCTTTCTCATACCTCAATTTCCATTGTAATAAGCACGCCCTATTACTACTATTTACATTTAATTTACAAACAAATGGAAAATGGTCACTTCCAATATTATTACTTTTCATCTATCCCATTTGAAATTAAAATTAGAACTATACATGATAATGTATTGCCTGCTAATTGCCTGCTACCTTGTATATTCTCTTGTGTTTTAGCATACTAATGACCTAGGAACTTCCAGGACGTTTTGGATTAAAGGAGAACAAGGAAGCATTAAAGGATCTTTACATTGGGGTACAGACGAGTATGTATACACCTAAAAATGGTGAATCATATACTGAATGTACAGCATACAGTGGAGAACAATTGCAATTATTTCAAGCACTAAAATAATGGAGAGTAAGAAATTATCCACTTAAAGATGTTTTAAGACAAAGAACAAATTAGGCTGCAAGACTGCATTAAATAGGATTAAAAGTAGTTTTTCTTTTAAGTCTCCAACTAAGTTCGTTTTCTTTATTGATTTCATTTGCCAGCAAGAAAGATCATATTTTAAATAATCTGTAATGTAACCCCCCCCCCCCCCCCCCCCCACCGCACCGATTACTTGGTATTACCCAACCCGCTTTCTTGGGTTGGCAGGCAGCCAGAAAATGATTTTTCATTGTTGGTCGACACCAGCAAAAAAAAAAAAAAAAAAGGAAAATCCTGACCAAATGGAGGTACCCCTATTGCTAAGTTAGGTTAGCTCAGCATTTCTCAAAGTGTGGGGTGCGGGCGCGGACACTCAAAACAAAACAAAGACACATTTAAATGTAAGCCTTACTTAACCTTTTCACACGTAAGTTTAAAAGTTTATCAAGGCGACCGTTATTGATCGAAGTATCACTTTATGGTTCCTATGGAGACGCGTCACTCATTGCTTGTCACACCGCAGCCACAATAGCGCTGAATGACTGATGATCTTTTGGAACAACAAAGACATCTTATATAAAAATAAAACTTTATATTTTGATTACTGGTTTGAAAACAATATTATAGCAGTTAGCCAGCTCCTAAACAATGATGGAGTTTTATTAACATATAAAGAATTTTTGAATAAATTTAAAATACCAGTTAAACCTAAGGAATTTGCAGTTGTAATGGATGCAATCCCTCAAAAAGTTTTGTTTCTTCTTAGAACTGCATCACATGAGAAAGATTTGAATTTTGAAGAGATCAAGAGTAAAATATTTATTGGTAATACAAATGTTATACAAAATAGATTCTCAAATAATTATATTAGGAATATACTTAATAACATTGTTTATCCTCCAGCTCGCTTTTTCTGGTCTTCTGTATTTGGAGATGTTAATTGGCGTAAAGCTTGGCGAACAGTAGACAAATTTTATATTAATAATAAAGTCAAAGAGGTTTCTTTTAAAATAATGCATAGAATATATCCAGTCATTGTATACATACAAAATTTTTTTGGATTGATATGGAGTTTTTTATTAAGGAAATATTGGCCATTTCTTTGCAGTCGAGTGGATATGATGTAATAATATACTTTAGTGATCATGGAGTTGGCAAAGATGAAGCATATCTCATACAATTGTTAATTTTAATGGGGAAGTTTCATATCCATAAAATGAAGTGGTCAGGCTCCAAACCAAACTTGTCTCATTTTCTAAATGATTTCAAGCTGTATTGTAAGATTCTATGTAATTGTACAAGTAAAAAAGCTATTCGAACTTATAATATTGTAAACAGGTATGCTATTGTATAAAGTGACACCCCCCAAAATATTGATTTATTTTTATTTTTTTATGGTTGTTATTGTCCTCTGGCATGGTTTTCATATTGTTGTTCATCTTTTTTCCTTCTCATTTTAATGTTTCCCGTTGTATTGTTTTGATGTATGGCATAATAAAAAATAAAAAAAA
The DNA here is from genome assembly GCF_963082965.1 of Carassius carassius. Taxonomy (NCBI): domain Eukaryota; kingdom Metazoa; phylum Chordata; class Actinopteri; order Cypriniformes; family Cyprinidae; genus Carassius; species Carassius carassius. The sequence continues at coordinate 48,042,271 of NC_081755.1, forward strand.
AGACTGATGATCTGCTTTTATTTCCTTTTTTATTCAAAATTTCACAAATTTGTTAGCTATAGCAGGATTTATCTGATATTCCGATTGTCAAATATGTGCAAGTGGATGTGTTTTGTTGTTCAAACACCTTTATAACGATCTTGTTAGTTGAGCTGTAAGCGCAATTTTAGGTCTCTATCTTATTAAAATAACGTTACCTAAAAAACATATGTACATTGTTAGGAATCTACCAACTCTGGCTCAATTTGAGATTATTATTATTTTTATTTATTTATTTATTTATTTTTGTTCTTTTTGCATGGAGTTTGCAAAGTGACAAAATGAATCAAAGCAAAACTAACGTTAACGTTAGTCCTCACATGTATTTTCTCAGTTTCTGAATTTGATGCTATCAGAGGCTAAATGCTAACACATTTTTTTTTTTTATCTAGGTGCCAATACAGTGATGCAATTGATTAATTTTTAAGTTCTTGTTTTTTTTTCCCATAAGAAATTGAACTTACACAAAAAAATCTATTAAGTGGACGCTGCCACTGCTGGTCTAGTGCTTAAACACTTAATTTAACTACTGTGTCATAGTCGTGAACAGCTGCATTAACGTTAAGTAGCCTAAATCAGTGAAAGTATCAAAATTTATTTCTAATAAAAGAATGGCAAATTAGCATGTTACCTCTTACACAAGAAAATTATTCAATAAATTAATAAACATGCCGCGAGTTTAACCCCCCCAATGGTAGACCCAAAGTTACGCCCTTGCCCAGCTCCTGGGTCAAACTTAAAGGAACAGTCCGACTTTTTGGGACTTTAGCTTATTCACAGTATCCCCCAGAGTTAGATAAGTCCATACATACCTTTTTCATTTCTGTGCGTTCTGTAAGTGTTATTTGACGCACCCACCGCTAGCCTAGCTTAGCACAAAGACTGGATGTAAATGGATACTGGTAGCATAGTAATCCCAATAAGTGACAAAATAATGCAAACATTTTCCTATTTACATGTTGTGATCTGTATAGTCACAGCGTGTACAAATAACAAGGCTATATGAGACAGAGACCATTTTTAATCGTATAATTACTGGGAACTATATTCTCACTAGGCGTAGGAGCACAGGTAACGTTACTTGGGCGGAGTGGCTACTTGGGCGGAGTGATTAGCGCAGCACACGAGACGCCCTGTGGATAGTTCCGTAAACAAAACCAATGTGACTAACTAGCTAGACGTGACTTGTGATCATGGCTGACTTTGAGGAATTGTCAGACTCAGAGGAATTTTACTGTGTATCAAACCAAGATCCAGAACCATATAGTTTTGAGCCAGAATACACAGACGAGGAGTTACAAACTTTGGAAGCTGTAAGACGAAGGGAGAATCAGAATGAACACGGACTGGTGGTGTAAATGTGGAACATGCCAACCTATGCCGACAGAAACCGAGTGCCTTTGTTGTAATGAATGGGACCGGGTATTGCCATCAATGTCAAGGCTTGATGACAATCAAAATATTTGCATCACTACCACGGAAGATTTCTCTGCCCTAATACACCCGGCAGTTGTCTTTTTTTCCCCATTGTGACAAGATCAACTGGAAGAAACGCCCCATGCCGAGTGAACCTAATGGTCAGCTGTCCACCAAGTAAGTGATTTTGTTATAATGATCATTCATAGTTCAATGAAATTGTAGTATAGCCATTGCATACAGTGTGTCACAATAATAACAATAAAGGGGATACACGGAGCCCCTATTCACGTAATAGTGTCACTACTAAGGTTATATTACATTAGCATGGCACTGTTACAGTATGGCTAATGTTAGTCATCTCAAAACATAACGGAACACTTCAGCAACAGGTGATCCAATTTGTCCTGTCTTTATTATCGATGGGATGGCTGTATCCTGTAGCACACGTTTCATGGTCCGTGTGGCAACTTGCATTTTTTCAAAATAGTCGTCTACAGTAAAATGTTCAGAGCAAACGAAATACTTCGTGATGGTGTTTACAGGTGTGTTTGGATGTCGTTTATGAGCGTTTTTGGTTGGAATTCTATGAAACATCATAGTAATACCTGGTCTCCCCTGTTTATTGTCGCAGTTCTTTACAATACAGCGAACACCAATGATTGTACACTATAAATCTACTATCTAGTAATTGCTGACTCTATTACTCCAACTCTGAGCGAACTCTCTGCTCCTCACCACAGCGCATCTCGGGTGCTGCGCTAATCACTCCGCCCAAGTAACGTTACCTGTGCTCCTACGCCTAGTGAGAATATAGTTCTCAGTATTTATACGATTAAAAATGGTCTCTGTCTCATATAGCCTTGTTATTTGTACACGCTGTGACTATACAGATCACAACATGTAAATAGGAAAATGTTTGCATTATTTTGTCACTTATTGGGATTACTATGCTACCAGTATCCATTTACATCCAGTCTTTGTGCTAAGCTAGGCTAGCGATGGGTGTGTCAAATAACACTTACAGAACGCACAGAAATGAAAAAGGTATGTGTGGACTTATCTAACTCTGGGGGATACTGTGAATAAGCTAAAGTCCCAAAAAGTCGGAGTGTTCCTTTAAGAACCCAATGTTTGGGTAGTTTTTGTATAACTCAGATCCTGGGTCAGACTTAAGTGTTATTTATCGCGGGGATTTGCTTCTCTTCTGGAGAGAGCAGTTCTTAGCGCCATCGAATTTACGCATTCGTCTGTAAAATACAGGTTTGTATACATTTTATTTTATCTATAAAATCATTACTGTGCTGAATATCGTTCAATTTTATGCAGAGCAGCATACAGGCTGTGTATAGAGCTGTTTACTGTTTGTTTTTGGGCAGGTTATAAAGGCAATCACAGTATATTTCGGCTATGACTGAAACGCAGGCGTGAGCAGTTCCCTGCCAAACACGACTCTAGCTCGGGCACGAGAACCAGTGCGCCACAGCGCAGTTACGGTAGAAACAGAACAACAGAGACTGTTGAACTCAAGAACCCACCCACTTCCTTGCAACGAGTCTCCGACTGGGAGTTGAGAGTTGACCTGAAGAGGAAGCTTGTCTTCCCATAGGATATGGCAGCGACCTCCCTCCGACCAGATATGGTCCTGTTATCCAGGAGCACGAAAACCATCATAGTTGCTGAGCTCACGAAGCCTTGGGAAGAGAGGCTTGCCACGTCCTACCAACTGAAAAAACCTAAGTACCAGGACCTGGTCAACGAAGCTGTTGTAAAGGGGTGGCATGCAGCCAGCTACATATTGAAGTCGGCTGCCACGGGTTCCCAGCAAAATCGGTGCGCTACTTCGTCCAGGGGGTGGGCCTGGAATCTAAACAGCTGAAGAAAGCCACCAGGGATATAGCTCCAGCAGTTTTGAGTCTAGCTCAAGATGGCGGTGGCTGAAGAGAGCCCACAGTTGGAACCCTTCTGCAGGTGAAGGCTAGTCAGTCTTCGCTGCCCCTCTCAGGCAAGGTGTTCAGGTTAAGGGAGGAAAGACCTGAGACCCTGAGATTCCTGCTGATGATGCGGAAGGGTTCTAACAACGTGGATGCTCCAAGGAATACCATCTCGGAAGAAGATCTACATCACCATAGTTAGTGTATTTCCTACAGTTGCAGCTTGTGGCAAAGAATCTCTGATGTTTACTTCACCTTTGGGGTAAAAAGAGCACCCCTGCTGTTGGGGCCAAAGGCACAGTAATTTACATGATAATTAATAGAAGGCTGACTTTTCCATTTGTTGACATTACAAGGTTAGATTCAGATGGTAAATATCATATATTATGTTGGGTATTCATATTAGAGATAATCACCAAGTTTAGAATGAAACCATCACATTTACAGTAAAAACATTAATCATACCATATAATAAAGTATCATTTGTTGCTACTACTGTAAATCTATATTCAATTATTATAGGATGTCCTTCAATGCTTTCAGAATCTTTACTTTTTAAAATGATTTTGTTTCTGTTTTTAAAAAAATATATTTTTAACATTAACATAGGCCTATTTTAATGACAGTATATTATTGAACAAAAATTTATTCTTTTATTTTTCAAAATAAGCAGAAAATAGTAAAAATTTTGCTAAAGCAATTGTTTTGAACAAGTATTAACTTAGACATTATAAAACAACAACAACAACAACAACAATATTTTAGCTGAAGTATTTGTATCAATTCGTGTGCCATTTACTCCATGCTGGTGAGCCTTTTACCCCATGTGTGGGGTAAAAGGCCCCACTTGCCACCTCATAGATTTATACAATTTTTATATATAGAAAATGTATATATATAGAAGTCAAGGAAAAATTATTTTTTTATTAAGAGATATTTTGCTTACTGTAGAGGGTGAGTCATTTCCTAGTGTCATTCATGGAAATTACCATCTGTCCTCAAAAAGGTGTAAACGATCACGTCTGGGACTTGATCAATGCAAATTCCAATTGTCACTTCCTGTCTCCATTTTGGAGGATGTTTGTCTTGGTCTGAGGTACTTAAGTGAAAGTTGCAAGAAGATCAAGGCACTTCTGCAAGCAAGAATGAGCCCACAGTATGGAATGTGTCCACACACTCCATGTTATGTATTTTCCTAAAGTCAGGTGTGCATTTTTACTCTTAGATTCATCTTTGACAATTTGATGTCTTGTATTGATTTGATCTGATATCTCTGAATTTGCCATGTAATCGGCATACTACATATTTACCTGACTGGTTGTTACATTGTAACATTTGAATTTATTCTTATTTACTCTGAGATTATTGATTGTAGTTAATTAAGTCTATAACACTGCAAATCTATGCTCAGGTTATTAATGGACTTAAATCATTTTTTATGATGTTTTAGATCTAACACGTTGGCATTAGTTATGTATACTTAGACTGTAGACTGTTTATCCGTTTAGAGCAACAGTGTATTGTTGACCAACCTAAATTCAAGTCAGCTTCAACCTCTGATTACTAAAATATTATTCTAATTAAGTGTATGTGAGAAATCACGGCACGATTATATAAAGTTACCATTAGAGGAAGTTAAGTTGGTCAACTTGTTTCTATATGGTCATAAGTTAGATAGAGTCTTACCTTAATTAATTGTGTACAAATCTATGGGAAATAAATAATGTATTCTAGAAGGAGCAAAGTATGGCACAGGGTGTCTGGAATATTAGTCAGTCGCCTTTGTCTAATGACCAAAACTGACAAATTTGTGAGAAGGAGATATATATATATCAGCCAGTATGAGACTCAAAGTGTTATAATAATTGGCATTCTAACCTAAATTTTAGATTATAATTTAATAAATTTAAAATAAATGTTATAAATTTAATAACTTTGTGCACAGAAAAGACAAACAAACAAGAAACCTTAAGGCACCACAGGATACCTTTGCTGGGCCAATTGGGTGGACTCTACAGCATTTTTATTAAATGTCCCATTGCTTTATATTTCTAACTGCAAGGCACTTTTGTATTTTTGAAAAAACTTAACTTTGATTAATCTCACCTATAAAAATACAAAACAAAAAACTTGCTGTTTAAAAGAACAAATCTTTAAAATACAGCACAACAACAAATTTGTTTTGTTAAAGGGGTTATATGATGCTTCTAAAAAGAACATAAGTGTGTGTATTTTATGCAATGCAATGTGTTTATGTGGTTTAAGGTTCAAAAAACACCTTATTTTCCACATAATGTACATTATTGTTTTTCCTCTATGCCTCGCCTTTCTGAAACGCATTGATTTTTACAAAGCTCATCAATCTGAAAAGCATGGTGTACGCTGATTGGCCAGGTATCCAGTGCGTTGTGATTGGCTGAATGCCTCAAGCGTGTGACGGAAAGGTTATGCCCCTTACCATGGCAGTGATGTCCACAACTCGCAGGGCACTTACGGTCGAATCGAACAAATGTCGTACGTGATAAGAGGACTAGGATTGGGAAATGCTGCAGCCTTACCATACTGTGATGCCGTGTCCCGGCGTGACAAGAAAAAAAACAATAAAACCCATTTTAAACAAGGCATTTGTTGCATCCAGTGGGGACATAATTACAGAATATAATGACTTGTACTGTGTTTTTTATGCATTGCGTAAACATAAAACCATGTCTGCATTTGTGATCGGAGAAACAACAAACACTACTCTACACTGCTCAAAACTCGCATTTGAATTGTCAGTGGCAAATTCTTTAAATATGTAAACATACTTCATACTTACAGGCCGTGAGTCAGAAGCGCCAGACTTTCCTTGCAAAGTTGTAAGTGGCCCAAATTATAGAAACAGACAGTGGCATTGTAGGCTACTCTCCCAGGAAACAGTTCTCGTCCTCTGAAAAATGCACCGCACATATCTGAATATTTGGGTTGAACGGTTCTGGAACAGTGTTGTAAATACACCTTAACCACTGATTTCCTCATGTCCTCTTCTGGGAGGCCAAACTAAGTAGCTTCACTTTCACAACGAAACACAGTATCTCCACAACATGGCAGTGGCAATGGTGAGAATCAAAGTCATGCCTTTTTTCTTTGAGTGAACATTTGGGCAGCATTATGCAAATCTTCCCACATTGGATGTAGACATGTGGAAGCATGTTAGAATGAGTCGTTTTAGGAGGGCATGGACAATTCTTAACTTTTATAAAGAATATCTCTTTGGATTTGAGACTTTAGTCTTTGCAACTTTACAGATCTGCTTTATGCACCAAGAGCTTGTAACACTCCAAAGAGAAAGGAAAAAATTTAAATCGCATCATATGACCCCTTAAATGTTTCATAAAAATCTTCAGTACATTTGACTAAATTTCAAATATAGAACATTCTAATGAATCACACTTGTGCTCCAGTGTACTATTAGTTTTATGTGAGGTGCTGATGAGTTTAGAGACTCACTAGTGAATGTAACAGAAACTAATATTTGAATGTATCTGTGGACAATCTGAGTCTCATTTTTATCTGCTCCATTAGATGTATTGTTCCAAACTCTCAATAGCGTCCTGTTTTGTGTATTTTCTCCATTCATATGGTATCTTACCATGATCATGAAATGTTTTATTGTACTATTTTTCTAGATCTTACTGAAATCTGCACACAAACCACTTCCAGTAGGGCAGTTCAGAGAGGTCAGGGGTGATGCTCCAATCTGCATAAACTCCTCCTGCTCTTCTGTATTCTCTATATGGAAACCCTACATCTGATGTATAAAAATACTGGTGACTTGCCACTAGACCTGTGCAAATATCAGCACAGAGATTCTTTGTTTGAGAGAAATGCTGTCCATTAATTCCATTCACTCTGTGGAGAGGAACACTGTGATCTCCATCATGGTTTTCTATGGTGTTGGTGCAGGTGGCTCTACAGAAAGGACATTGAACCCAACAGCACCGACAGAAGTGATCACTCAGAAGCTCATCTGGTCTGAACTTATGGTCCAGCTTTAGTGTAAATATCTTTCTGTTGAATCTCCTGCTGATGTGAGTCATTATAGCAGGAAGTTCTTCTCTTATCACATTTTCTAGGAGGTTGAAATTATCAGCACTTCTAGCTGTAACTCCATGGAGGACTTTTTCAGAGAAGATCAGCTCATCTGAGAGCTGCTGTGTGAAACTCTTCAACCACAAATCAACATCTCCTCTCTTCTCTTGAACATGTTCAGTAGATTGATGAGCTGCTTCCAAGATCTTCTGCTGCAGGAGTTCAATGTTCTCCTTCATCTTGGGTAAAACACTGACACTGAACTGATCAGTGATGTACTGACTGACTTTATCTCTGATGAAACTCTTTAAGTGATCTCTGGGATTATGAATGTAGTTCATGTATTTGTCAAAGTCCTCCTCTTCTGCCAGTGTCTTCAGGACGTGTTTCTCCAGTTTCGATCTGTTTCCATTCAGTGCTTCACAGTTTGATCTCATTTCATATGACAGATCTTTAGCAGTATTCATGTAGACACTCTGCTCAATGGGCTGTTTCAGTTTCTGACAGATGATTTCACCAAAAATAGCAGCTGATGTTGCTCCTTGACAGTATTTCTGGAAAATACTATAGTACTCCTCTCTCTTCTTCTCGACATATATTACAGGATCATTGGCTTCCCTGAACAGTCTGTGTTGGTGAGTGATCTTCTTGTTTGCTCTTTTAAAGATGGAATACACTAAATCCATGAAGAATGTTTTCTTGAACACATATTTCACTGGTCCTTCCTCGTGTTTTGTTACTTTTGCCCTTATGTGACCTGAGAGTTGTTGAATGCAGCTGATGTTATAGCCCATCTTTGAAATGTTAAATGACATAATAAATCTGTCTGTCTGATGGGCAACATCTGTGACTAAAGATCTTATTTGGGATTCATCTTCTGTAGAGAGAGCATTTCCAGCTCCTGTTAATCCACTGGATATGTTTACTTTTACATAACTTGAATAACTGGGTACAGTGAAAATATTCTTGTTCACTCTCCAGTGACCTACATGAGCAATTTGATAGATGTTACTGAAGATCTTTCTCACATCTCTCATTATGTCAATGTCTTTGATTACAGGAGTTTCTCTGATGATCTTCTTCACACTCTTATCCCAAAACAAATCAAACTCTTTCTTCAGTGTTTCTTCCTCCTTTGCTTTATCTTTTTCTTTGAGTTTTAAGGCAAGTTCTTTGCTCTTTTCATAGAGAGTGTTTTCATGATGTGTCCTCTGAACATCAATCTTTTTCTTCAGGTCTCGCTGCTGAAGAATCTCATTTAATTTCCTCTGTGTTTCTCTCAAAATGTTCTCTTGAACATCTCTAATTTTGATTTCAAAAGATGTTTTCCACTGAATCAGTATTTCAGCATCAGTGTCTTTTTCAAAGAAATTAGACATTGATTTCTCCACTTCTTCGCTTGCCTCCTTCAGTTCTTTTTGAAGATCAGTTTCCTTAACCTCATGAATTGTTTTATTTTCTATATTGTTGTGTAGTTTGTTTTCAGTTTCCATCATGGCACTGCGAAGACTCCAGGACCACTTGCTGTATTCGTTCTCCACTTTCCTGAGTGCTGTGACCTTTTGGAATTGAAATCAACACAAATCATTCAATAAACTTAATTTTCTGAGGTTAGCAAGTTTTGGTGGGATATAATTTGTAAATATTTTTTTTTTGTACTAACAGAACAAATATACGGTGGTCAAAAGATCTCAACTTCAGAAAACACATGCAAATAGAAAAAGCACCAGCAAATCATGAAAACATCTTCATCAGATTGATAGCAGGTGCTGCAAATGCTCACAATGAAAAAACAAAAACAAAGAAACACACTGCAAATGCTCACAACACAACCACATAAAGCATTTTATTTGCAGTGCATTTCTTTATTTGTGTTGTGAACATTTGCAGCGCATGTGTTGTCAAATTAATGAAGTTGTTTTCTTAATTTGCGGGTGTTTTTCTTGGTTTAGCTCTCTCAGCCACCATACAAACATGAAGAAGCAAGTGACATAAAACCTCACCTGTATTGAATCATCAGTTTCAGAGCAGATCTTCTTTTCTTTACTCCTTAGTTTTTGATACTCTTCATCGGGAATCTGTTTCCCCTTCTCACTCCTTTTATCACCATTCTCTTCTCTTCTCTTTCTGTCTTTGTCATGATTCTGTCTTTCTTTCTCAATCATTATCTTCATTTTCTCTTTCTCTAGTTTGTCTATCAGTTCTTCTCTTTCTCTGACTCTGTCCATCAAGAACTTCATCTCTTGTTCTTGTTTTTCTCTTTCCATCTGTCTGAACATCTTACATGAGTAGAAACTCCCTCCGCTTGCTTTCACCATGTTGTCTATCTTCTGCAGTAGATCAGTCACCTGTGTTCGGTCTTCAGTCTGATTATTATTGAACACATGGTATCTGTTTCCACACGCTTCAATCAGCATCATAAGAGGAGATCCAGGTTTCCTCAAAAACTGTTCAATGGTTTTCTTCTTCAGATCCTCTCCTCTGGTGAAGAGGACCATAGTGTACATTAATGAGTTTTTACCGAATGTCTCTTGGATAATCTTCACTGATGTTGCCTCTTCTTGAGTGAATCGCTGTCCTAAACTGAGCACAATGATGAAGACATGTGGTCCAGGCAGGATCATGGAGATGCAGTTGGTGATTTCTCTCTGGATCTCTTCAGTAGTAAGTTCAGTATCAAACAGTCCTGGAGTGTCGATCACAGTAACGTGTCGGCCATCGATTTCAGATGTTTTTCTCTGACTCTCTTTAGTAATTGACTCATGAGATGCTTCTGCTAGAAATGCCTCTCTTCCTAAGATGGTGTTTCCGGTTGCACTTTTCCCGACTCCAGTTTTTCCCAGAAGCACAATCCTTAGAGCTTCTTGATCCTCTGTCAAACCTGTAAAAAAGGAAATGCATAAGTCTTAAAACCTATTTATACAAGTTAAAAAATCCACTTGTCCTGGACAAATGTTAAAGGGATAGTTCACCAAAAAACTGCTTGTGTTAGTCTGAAAGAAGAAAGGCATATACATTACGCCAAGGATGCTAGTGATTTATGGGATAATTTTAGTTTTTGGGTAAATTGATCATTTAATGGTGAGGCTTTCTGAGAATCAGTTGGAATTAGGAATAGGTTCACTGTAATTAGCAAAAAACCTTGATTAAATAGATTAAGTGTGTTGAAACTAAACTTTAATCACATAAACTCTGGGGACCCACCGGTGGGTCCAATATTGCATATGCCTAATTCTCAAAAAATCAAAATAACAGCTGAAGTGGTTAAAGCAAGGTAGACCTCCAGCAGCAGTACTGTCTTTTGTTTTACTTGTGTAAACCAGAGAAGTTTAAAAGAATGTTGAAATCTAAGGGTGAAACTATAATATTGTGCTCAGCTCTGTCATACTGTATATTGTGTGCATGGTCGCAGCTTTTGTAACTATTGAAGATTTTGACTAAATATTTGTTAATTATGTTTTCAACTCAAAAATAAATATGTACATAATGTAGTTATTTTAATACATCACATTTTTTTGTAAATAAGTTAAATAAAATCAAACTTACTAATGGCTTCCTCAATCTCATTTGTGTAAGAAGTTGTCGCTTGGCAAATCTGTTTTGGCGGATAATAACCTACGTTAAATACTGCTTAAATGTTGCATGTTTACAACATACAAAAAATGCAGAGGACCTAACTGAATCTGGACCTAACCAAAATAAAGTTAGATGAGGATGCCGATGCTTGATGACTCCAGACCCGGATAGACTCATAAAGGTAATATACAGGACACTCCGTTGTAGCAGGTCAGTGTTTGTCAGGAAAAGGACCATTTACATCCAAAGGTAATTTAATGTACACAGCACAAAACCTAGAAATAGATTTTAGAATATATAAACTGCTTAATTTGCTATCTTTAGTAATATTTATTAAATATTAAATGTTTGTATGCCTGCTTTTGTGCATTTAACTTGAATCATGTCCCATAGATATCTGTTTTAAAGCAGTGGGTAATCTATCACTCCTTGATTTGCTTTATAAAAGTTTACTTTGCGAATCTGTTGACAAACATGTTTATATTGCATTATTTTCAAAATTTTTTTACTAGCGCAGCAAAAATAGACAGCACAGCCTTTACAGGTAATTCACATGCAATGTATCTAGTTGCCATGGCGACCTCACATGCTTGCTGCTGCTCTATGTAATCATAGTAAAAACACTTAAATGGTACAGTGAGTGCGACTTTGTACATTTAAAATAGAAATGATAAAATGTATTTATTAGTTTGTCTGACCAAATCGACTGGTTTGCCCCAAGCCACTGAGACCAAGAGTTGTTAAAGGGACAGTCTAGCCTACAAAATTGTTGCCTAGCCTAGTGACTGTGCGCAAAGAATTTTGATATAGCCTGGGCTGAGAAGGATTCAATCATTCTATACTTCCTGGCTCGGGAAATGAAGAATGGTTTTCGAGGCTTTATTTGAAGGAGCCTAAGGAATGAGATTGGCCTTCAATTGCAGCCTTTGAAGGATGTAGCCCCTGAATTTGGGCACAGCTGTTGATTTTCTGATCATTACCTTGAGACTGAATGTGTGTTTGTAGTGAGTGAAGTTTCTTCAACATCTCCTCAAGTTTTTTCATCTGTGCTTCCCAAAATGTCTCTGTAAAGAAAAGCTCTCCTCTATTTTCTTCCAGCATCTGCTCAATTTTCTCCATCAGTGTGGACACTTGTGTTTTGGGACCAAAGAAATTATGTCGTCCTCCAAAACTCTCAATGACAGACTTTGTTTCTCCATTGAGTTCTGCTGTCTGATGCTCTGAATTCTGCATTATGAGGATCATGATGTGTTTGTTGATTCTTGAGCTGAACATCTTCTTGATCTCCTCCATTTCTGCTTTGTCTTCATTATTGAGTGGAGCATCAGGAATAATGAGGAGGAAAACATTAACTCCAGGATGACAGAGAGACACAGAGCGGAGAGTCTGATGCATCACTTCCTCCTCTGAGAGCTGATTGAGAGCTGGAAGCTCCACCAGACTGATCTGACGACCATGAATCTTCACATCTGATCTTCTGTCTGTCTGTTGCAGGATCTGCTCTGATAAGGTGGATTTTAATGTCCCGTCACTCCCGCACACAACCAGATTCAGCTTTACACCCTCTGAAACTAATAAAAGAAAATTAAAACCTTTTATTATAGTTCCTATATCACAAAATATAGCATCATAACATTGTCACACTCACATCTTTCTGTGGGCTGTTGAATCAATACGAAATTCTGTGAACCTTCACAATCAAGGTGCTGTCCGTCATTCACTTTCACAATGTCCTCAAACATCTGCAGAAGATCTTGAGGAGAGCTGCTTCTCTGAAGACTGAAGTGTCTGTTTGCACATTTCTGAATGATTTTCTGTAGGATGTCATTGGTGTTAGTTGGTTATTGTGTTGTGAGCACAATGGTGTGTTGATAAACGCGCTCGGAGAAAGAGTCCAGCACCTTCTCCACACACTCTTGATCTTCTGTTGAACACTGCTCATGTTTGAGGAGCAGAACGATCACATGAGGTCCTGGATCAGACAGATTCACACACTCTCTCACTGTCTGTGTGATCTGATGATCTGAGATGTTTGTCTGGAGCAGCTGAGGACTGTTGATGATGATCACATGTCTGTCCTTCAATCTTCCTCCGACTCTCTCCACAACATCTGGAGGAGCTTCACTGTCAAATGCTGATCGTCCTAATAAGTTTCCCACTCGACTGTTTTCTGACACGCTCTTCCCCAGCAGAACAATCCTCAGATCACTCACTGAAACACACAACACATTTAAAACATTCCTCACTTTTGTACCAGATGATAATTGTGTAATACATTTACAGCTTAAAAGGGAAATGTATATAAATAATTACAATTAATTATGATCAGTTACAATTATTTATTTGAGCTGCCAGTAGTAACTGTAGCAGAATTCAATTGCCATCAACTAATCTGTTTGTTCAGCGAACATTTAGCATAATTTCATATCAACTCCAAGAAAGGATATTTTCGTGGCCATAGAAAATACTTTCATACAGTATTAATGCATTAGATCATGTAGCAACATTGGAATCATAAAAGGACATTGATTTGTAAAGCAGAATCAGAAACATATGTAATTTGTGCAAAAGAGTTTTATTAACTAAACACTAACGAAAACTACAAACAAACAAACAAACATACAATCACTCATACAGAGGAAAGGGCAAATAAGATTTGATGGATGATACCATCAGGAAAACTAGAGAATGAAGCTATGAAAAGAGTCAGTTAACACCTGAGTAAAACCATCAGCGCCGTTTATAACGGGGTCTATAGCTTATACTAAACCTCTGTTTCGTTTAGTTAATATTATGATAATTGCATTGCCTTGGCCTGGAACGAGCATCTGGGTGCAAAGTCTTGATGGTTTGGAGGTTTGGTGGTGTAGGAGTCGCGACCACATTCTTCCGGTATTGAAGAGTCATTAATTCCAAAGAGCTGGGTGCAGATTTCCTCCTCCGATAGACAGCATCAGAAAAGCGGATTTGATTCCAGTGCCGGTGGCATGTCGTCTCTGTCAGGGCAGGGTTTCTAGCCCTTTGAGCCCCTCCGGCTCATTTTCGCACTGAACAGCAGCAGAAGAGGCATAAGGAGGGGTGGGAATGCACAGGAAGGTTTGCACCAGCACGCATTGGCAGGAAGTGGCTAATAGCCTTCAACTGTTTTAGTGTAACTGGTTACAGTGTAACCATGTATCCATGAACGTCTCTACCGCTGCTCCAAAGAGACCTTGGGGTTTCACGGGAGTGTCCAGAAGGGGCCTTTAACTCAGTCAGAGGAAGCCACAGGTGACGATCTAGCACCACAAGATTGGGGGGGGGGGGGTAAGTTTAAAATACCCCACATCTCATCGTGCACCTTGGGTAAAAATGGGCCGGGTCTCCATGGGGTATCCTTTCGGCCGCGATCTGACTGGAGGTAAGACTTGTCCAGATGGCTTTTGGCCGGCTCGGCAGGAGGCACCCACTCCAAACCGAGCTCATCAACTGCCTTGGACAGGCCGATAAGGAGCTCGACATCACTATGATGGAGGTCCCCCATATTGCTGATGATGGCATCATCCTCATCTTCAGCGCCCTCCATGAGCGATAGGGGAAGGGTGGCGAACAGCGGCCATCAGAGAGTTCAATTGGCTTTACGTAGGAAGGCAATCGCTAGTCATCCTTGTTTCTGAAGCTCACCAGAACACAGCAGGGGAAGACCAGGCATGTCCGCTGCAGCGTGTAGATCACGGTGAGTAGTTGGCCAGTTTCACTGGCGTGATTCAAGAAGGCTTCAGTAGTATTTGAAGGAAAGGGTAATTCCCATAGCAATGTAGAGTGACCGAATTCGAGAGGGAACTGCAATGAGTGCAATTTACATGTTTGCATACATTTTTTTTTTAGTGTTGATTATTATAGTAAAAAATAAATAGTAATTACATTTAAGTTTGGACTCTATATAATATATGAGGTATATTTTAAAGAACGATTTAAATTCTAATTGCATTTATTTAAAGAAAGAGAAATTGTTCCGTAAAACATCGTTTATTAATAAAAAAAGTTAGTACTTTTTCCTCCTGTTGTACCGAAACCATACCGAACCGTGATGTCAAAACTGAGGTATGTACTGAACACACACACACACACACACACACACACACACACACATATATATATATATATATATATATATATATATATATATATATACAGTACAGACCAAAAGTTTGGTCACACCTTCTCATTCAAAGAGTTTTCTTTATTTTCATGACTTTGAAAATTGTAGAGTCACACAATTTATATGTTGAGACTTCTCTGGAATGTATATTTAAAAAATATTTATGTGTTTAGATGTATATATTAATATTCACATAATATATATTATATATAAATATACTTAATATTAAAACGTAACAAATCTTTCTAAAATATATACCTGCAAGTGTGCGTAACGCCACGCCAGCAGAGGGAGCCATCACCGGAGTATTGACTGTTCACCACTCCCTCTGCTTCTACAGTCATTTCCTGTTTTGGACTATTTAACATGTGTCAGTGTGTTACTTCACTGCGAAGTATTGCCAGTTAACCTGCCTTACCAAGCGATTTCCTTGTGAGTATTCTGACTGCCTGTTTGATCACGATTCTGCCTGTTACCTCGTTCACGTCTCTTGGATTGCCCTTTGGATTTACTACTTGATTGGACTGATGTTTGTGTTTGACCTGTTCGCCTGCCTACTCGTCTCTGCCTATTGGATAACCCCTGTGTATGTTGAAAGATTGGACTGCCCTTACGGTATTAACACTTTGCCTGGTTACACGACTCTGATTATAAGATCTTCCTTTAATAAACTCCTGCAAATGGATTCACATTCTGCCTCAGCCTCTTCGTTGCAGAATACTTCGCCTCAACTGAATCCAGCAGAAGTTACAAACATGCAAGCGGTGTTCGCTTATCAAAGTGAAGGCCTAAAGGGGTACCACGATCAGTTGAGTAAACTTCAAGCAGTCAACGAGCACCTGACGAGCTACATCCAGTCACTTCCATCAACCACGCCTAGAGTGGTGAGTTTTGCACTACCCGATAAATTTGATGGTTCTGCTGATAGATGTCGGGGCTTTGTTCTTCAAGTGAAGATTTATTTCGACAATCAGGAAGACAAATTTAACTCTGATGAAAAGAAATGTGCCGTCATGATGTCCTTGTTGTCTGGAAAGGCGATTGACTGTGCTGCAGCTGTTTGGGATACTGACATGAGTTTCAGACGATCCTTTGACTATTTCCTGCAACAACTTCGAGAAGTGTTTGAATATCCCGCAGGGGGCAAGGATATATCAACTCAACTTCTGCAAATGTCGCAAGGAAACAGAACAGCCGCAGAGTCGCCATCTTGTTTCGCACCCTTGCTGCTCACAGTGGGTGGAATGATGTCTCTCTAAAAGCCATATTCCAGAGAAGTCTCAACACGGATCTCCAGGCAGAGCTTGTATGTAAAGGAGAAAATTCATCGTTTACTGACTTCACTTGCAATCAAGATGGATAATTTGCTGAGACAGACTCCGCGAGGAAGGTACGTGAAGGAAATCCCGCCTGTTATCCCAACTGTAATTAAAACTATAACGCCCGAAGAACCCATGCAAGTCACCTTTACCAAACTTTCGGAAAGTGAACAAGCACGGCGATACAATCTCCGTCTCTGTTTCTACTGCGGTGAACCAGGCCATCGTTGCCAGAGATGTCCACACAAGGCCCAGAAACCCATTTTGGTAAATATGGAACACTTGTCAATACCAAATAATCAATCCTTCAAACTTCCCCTTACCTTAAAAACTGAAGAACTGTCCATCTCATTGATAGCAAAGATCGACTCCGGAGCTGCATTAAATCTCATTCATGAAGATATCGTTAAGAAATATAACTTACCTGTTCAACCATGTAACCCACCCATTAAGATCCAAGCCATCAACAACACAGCAATCGGAACTGGAATAATTAAACAAACCAAGACACTTACCTTGCAAGTAGGGTTATTTCACCAGGAGTCCATATC
This sequence comes from Carassius carassius, assembly GCF_963082965.1. NCBI lineage: Eukaryota > Metazoa > Chordata > Actinopteri > Cypriniformes > Cyprinidae > Carassius > Carassius carassius. The sequence goes on from NC_081755.1 coordinate 48,059,318, forward strand.
CTTCTATGTCGTTAACTCTCCTAAGCATGAAGTCATCCTCGGATTCCCATGGCTGTCCATTCACGACCCCGTCCTGTCCTGGCATCAGGGTGAGTTGACCAAGTGGTCAGCCTTTTGTGAAAGTCACTGTTTCTCGTCAGTTCCCCAGCCTTGTTGTATCACTAGTGTTGAAAGTCCCTCGAATACCAAGACTGTCAATATTCCCCCCTGTTACGATGACCTAGCAGAGGTCTTTAGCAAAACTAAGGCAACGCAGCTACCACCTCATCATCCCTGGGACTGTAGTATTGATTTACTCCCCAATGCCATGCCCCCCAAGAGTCGTGGTTATCCCTTATCTTGTACAGAATCCCAAGCCATGGAGGATTATATTGAGGAGGCCCTGAGTTCAGGAATCATCAGACCTTCCACTTCTCCAGCTGCAGCAGGGTTCTTCTTTGTGGAGAAAAAGGACGGAGGACTCAGGCCCTGTATTGATTATCGGGGATTAAACAACCTCACAATAAAATTCAACTACCCTTTGCCATTGGTCCCCTCAGCTCTGGAACAGCTCCGTGAAGCAAAGATTTACACCAAACTAGACTTACAAAGTGCATACAACCTCATTTGCATCAAGGAGGGCGACGAGTGGAAGACTGCCTTCCTCACCACTAGAGGGCACTATGAGTATCAGGTCATGCCGTATGGACTTGCCAACGCACCAGCTTCATAAATGAAATCTTACAGGACCTGCTTAACCAGTGCGTAATGGCCTACATTGATGACATTCTCATCTACTCCAAGTCTGAAGCAGAACACGTTGACCATGTCAAGACCGTCCTCACACGGCTCCTGAAGAATCACCTGTACGTCAAGACAGAGAAATGTGAGTTTCACGTCAAGCAGACATCATTCCTAGGTTATCACATTAGTCATCAAGGTGTTAAGATGGACGAGGCCAAGGTCAAGGCAGTAACGGAGTGGCCCCAACCTTCCACGATCAGGGAACTTCAGAGATTCCTGGGTTTTGCGAACTTTTACAGAAGGTTCATTAGAAATTACAGCATGGTTGCAGCACCACTGACATCACTCCTCAAGGGGAAACCTTCCAAGCTCAGGTGGAGTGAGAAGGCTACTCAAGCATTCGATATCTTAAGTTAAATTTACCACGGCTCCTATCCTCAAGCATCCTGACCTCAACTTACCATTCATCGTGGAAGTAGATGCCTCAGACTCAGGCATTGGGGCCGTACTCTACCAGCGCCATGGTCAACCGGGTTAACTGTACCCATGTGCATTCTTTTCCAGGAAGTTAACGGCAGCCGAACAAAACTATGATGTAGGGAATAAGGAACTCCTAACTATGAAAGCAGCGATAGAGCAATGGAGGCACTGGCTCGGGGGAGCAGTCCACCCATTCCAGTTGATTACCGATCATAAGAACCTGGAGTACATTAAAAGTGCAAAACGACTCAACCCTCGCCAAGCTCGATGGTCCCTCTTTTTCACATGCTTCCAATTCTCAGTGACTTATCGCCCAGGAATTAAAAACAGTAGGGCAGATGCTCTATCCAGGCAGTATGATCTCCTCATGGACAACAAAACCCCAGAATACATTCTTCCCTCATCGGTAATCATTGCTTCAATTATTTGGGATATCATGGAGGAGATCCAACATGAACAAATCCAAGATCCAGCTCCTACCAACTGCCCTCCTAACCTCCATTATGTTCCGCAAAGTCTACGCCCCAGAGTCATTCAGTGGGTCCACTCCTCAATCAGCTCTGGCCACCCAGATATCTCCCGCACTCTACACCTGGTGCTTAACTCATTCTGGTGGCCTTCAATGTCCAAGGACATCACTAATCACTTCAAAGCTTGTCATGTTTGTGCTCAATCTAAGACCCCCAATGAATTACACTCTGGACTCCTGCAACCTCTGCCCATTCCACAACGTCCCTGGTCTCACCTATCAATAGACTTTGTTACAGACTTACCGCTGTCCCATGGTTTCACGACAATCCTTCTTATCATTGACAGATTCTCCAAGTCCTGCCGGTTAGTCCCCTTGAAAGGACTCCCCACCGCCATGGAGACGGCACAGGCTATGTTCCACCACGTATTCAGGAACTATGGAATCCCGGAGGATATCGTCAGTGACAGAGGTACCCAGTTTACATCCCAAGTATGGAGAGCATTCTGCAAACAACTGGATATCAACGTCAGTCTCACCTCTGGTTATCATCCCCAAGCCAATGGTCAGGTGGAAAGATTAATCAGGAATTAGGCCGATACTTATGGTCCTATTGCAGCAGAGAACAGCATTGATGGTCAGAATTCCTCAGACTCACTCTTCAACAGGTCTGACCCCTTTCCAGTGTGTCCTCTGATACCAACCCCCTATGTTCCCGTGGTCTGGCGAACCATCATTAGTCCCCGCTGTGGATGACTGGATTCGTCGGAGCGAGAGGGTATGGGAAAGTGCCCGTGAATCCGCCTCCAACGAGCTGTCAGAGTACAGGAACTCCAGGCTAACAAGCGACGTCAGCCACATCCTTGCAGTTTAAATCTAGATTAAAGACCCATCTCTTTAACCTGGCTTACACATACTTACATAACATACTAATATGCTTTTAATATCCAAATCCGTTAAAGGATTTTTAGGCTGCATTAATTAGGTAAACCAGAACCGGGAACACTTCCCATAACACCCGATGTACTTGCTACATCATTAGAAGAATGGCATCTACGCTAATATTTGTCTGTTTCTCTCTTATTCCAAGGTCACCATAGCCACCAGATCCAGTCTGTATCCAGATCAGAGGGTCACTGCAGTCATCCGGATCCAGTACGTATCCAGACCAGATGGTGGATCAGCACCTAGAAAGGACCTCTACTGCCCTGAAAGACAGCGAAGACCAGGACAACTAGAGCCCCAGATACAGATCCCCTGTACAGACCTTGTCTCAGAGGACCACCAGGACAAGACCACAGGAAACAGATGATTCTTCTGCACAATCTGACTTTGCTGCAGCCTGGAATTGAACTACTGGTTTCGTCTGGTCAGAGGAGAACTGCCCCCCCAACTGAGCCTGTTTTCTCCCAAGGTTTTCTTCTCCATTCTGTCACAGATGGAGTTTCGGTTCCTTGCCGCTGTCGCCTTTGGCTTGCTTAGAAGGGGTCACTTCATCTACAGCGATATCGTTGACTTGATTGCAAATAAATGCACAGACACTATTTAACTGAACAGAGATGACATCACTGAATTCAATGATGAACTGCCTTTAACTATCATTTTGCAATATTGACACACTGTTTTCCTAATAAATGTTGTTCAGTTGCTTTGACGCAATGTAATTTGTTTAAAGCGCTATATAAATAAAGGTGACTTGACATCACTCCTACCAACCAGGACAACGGGTCTGGCTCTCTACACGGGATCTCAAGTTGCGGCTACCAAGCAGGAAGCTCAGACCAAGGTACGTTGGCCCTTAGAAGAATCAATGAAGTCACGTACCAATTAGAGCTTCCTGCTAACTACCGTATCTCTCCCTCCTTCCATGTCTCACTGCTGAAACCGGTCCACACGGATTCTGACCCAAATCATGAGGCTCAAGAGCCACCACCGCCACTGGACATTGATGGAGCACCAGCCTACAAGGTCAAGGAATTACTGGACTCGAGAAGGAGAGGGGGTCAGCTCCAATATTTCGAGGACTGGGAGGGCTATGGACCTGAGGAGAGGTCATGGGTAGCCGCCAGCGACATTCTGGATCCGTCTCTCACGGAGGACTTCCATCGAGCCAGACCCGATCGACCAGCGCCACGACCACGGGGACGTCCGCGCCGAGTGCCAGGAGGCACTCCTAGGGAGGGGGATTCTGTAACGCCACGCCAGCAGAGGGAGCCCTCACCGGAGTATTGACTGTTCACCACTCCCTCTGCTTCTACAGTCATTTCTTGTTTGGGACTATTTAACATGTGTCAGCGTGTTACTTCACTGCGAAGTATTGCCAGTTAACCTGCCTTACCAAGCTCTTCCTTGTGAGTATTCTGACTGCCTGTTTGATCACGATTCTGCCTGTTACCTTGTTCACGTCTCTTGGATTGCCCCTTTGGATTTACTACTTGATTGGACTGATGTTTGTGTTTGACCTGTTCGCCTGCCTACTCGTCTCTGCCTATTGGATAACCCCTGTCTATGTTGAAAGATCGGAAAGATCTATCTATCTATCTATCTATCTATCTATCTATCTATCTATCTATCTATCTATCTATCTATCTATCTATCTATATATGGGTTTGAGACATGACATGCAATTCTCCCTGTCCATGATGTCATAACCTAATAAAAATTTGTATTTTCTAATAATATTACCATGGGGCAACATGTATATTGAAAATAGAAGGTGACCTAGGACGGATCCTTGTGATAAATGAGATGACTCCCCATTTAAATAAACAAAATGGTAGCGATCGGACATGTAGGATCTAAACCATCTTAGAGCCTGGCCTTGAATTGTATAGATAAATCTATCAATTATTTATCATTAGCTATATATCTCAACAAGACCAGATTCAACTTCTAAATTATCTAAGCTAACAGAGTGTGTTAAAAATGTAAAAGATTGGATGACCAATAATTTTCTCTCTTAAATTGGATAAGACAGAGATATTAATTATTGGACCAAAAAACAGTACACAGAATCTTGTAGATTCCAATTTGCAACTAGACGGGTGTACTGTTACTTCCTCTACAGTCAAAAATCTGGGTGTTATATCAGATAGCAACTTGTCTTTTGAAAATCATATTTCCCATGTTACAAAAACTGCATTCTTCCATCTTAGAAACATTACCAAGCTATGAAACATGTTACCTGTTTCTGATGCAGAAAAGCTAGTTCATGCATTCATGACCTCTAGATTGGACTATTGTAATGCACTTCTAGGTGGTTGTCCAGCATCTTCAATAAACAAGCTACAGGTCAATAAACAAGCTACAGAGTCCTTACCAGGTCAAGAAAATATGATCATATTACCCCAATTTTACAGTCTCTGCACTGGCTACCTATTAAGTTCTGTATCAGTTACAAATTATAATTTCTTACCTATAAGGCCTAAATGGTTTAGCTCCTGTGTACCTAACTAGCCTTATACCACGCTACAATCCATCATGCTCCCTAAGGTCACAAAACTCTGGACTTTTGGTAGTTCTGATAGCAAAGTCCACTAAAGGAGGTAGAGCTTTTTCACATTTGGCTCCCAAACTCTGGAATAGCCTTCGTAATATATATTGTAACGAGTCAGCTGCCTCCTCCCTGATTGTCACCTGCATGCATGCACACTGGTGTCCTCGTGGGTCCAGGAAGGGTGCGTTGAGGGACTCCCGCGCCACCAGAGACGTGAGCTGCCGGACCCACGATCCGGATGGGAACCGCACCCGTTTAAAGGACCATCGGGCCAGGATGCCGGGCCGTCCATCCCCTGCCAGCGCCGCGGCCAACGAGAGTGATGTGGCCGCTAGAGGAAGCCGCCACCCCTTGCGCCCCGGACCTAAGAGGGGAGCGCGTGCGGCCGCCGAACTCCGCCCCTTACCTGGACCCTTCCTCCATGAACACTGCCCGACCCACACGAACCCCGCAGCACGACGAGGACACAAGATTCCCTGTTTATTTTGGACACTCTTCCCCTTTGGCCACCTTTTATCCCCTGTTTTATTTGATTTTCTGTTAATAAAAGCCTCTCCGAGGCCTGACGCCTCTGTCTTGTGGCATCCCGTCACAATATATATATATTGGTTTTAAAGTCACAGTTTAGTACGATTTCGGTACAGCAGGGAAAAAAAAATCTTTTTTTTTAATAAACAGTGGTTTACCGAACAAGTTGCTTTTTCTTTAAATACATTCAGTTATAGTCTAAATTTTCTTAGTGATAAAAATCTACCTCAGCTTATAAAAATCTACACTGATTGAGCAATTACATGAAGCATGAGATGTTCAGTCATGTTTATTCACGTTAAAACTAGTAGTGCAGAGGAAGGATCGCGTTCATTCACTCTTCGCTCTGCACAAGTCTTTGGCGCGTCAAGGCTCAGACACGGAAACAGGTGATGTGCCCAATTTCGACCCCCTCCGAATTATTACCCCCCTTGTTCAAGTCGCTACCTGATTGCCTAACCATAACCCCACCCCTAATCCTAACCCCTCCCCCACACCTACTCCTAAACCTACCAATACCAGGGGGGTAATAATTCGGCAGGGGGTCGAAATTGGGGACCAAATCGGAAGTGATCGTGGCCGCTGGAGTCAATGCTTGTGTTGGGATTATACCAGCACATTTCTAAACCATTCCAGAGCCGGCTCTCCAAAACTTTTATGCAGCAATCTGTCATGACACATCAAAGACTTTTTTTGAAAATTATTTGAATTATCTGAAAAAAAAAAAAAATAATTAAAAAAAAAAAAAAAAAAAATATATATATATATATATATATATATATATATATATATATATATATATACAGTACAGACCAAAAGTTTGGAAACATTACTATTTTTTATGTTTTTGAAAGAAGTTTCTTCTGCTCATCAAGCCTGCATTTATTTGATCTAAAAAAATACTGAACTGTATGAGAGGTTTAAGTTCACGTAGAGGAAGAAATAATCAGCGTTCATCCGAAGATCCACCGGAGCTGCCGTGGGTGCAAGCAGCAAAGCTCAAAATTAATTGTTTACATTCACACTTACAGAGCATCTGAATTTCTTATTGGTTCTTTAAAATAAAAGATAGATAAACACACGCCTCAATTGAACTTATTTTTTAACATGCTGTCAATTTTTACTCTTTAATTTTAACTTTTAATTTTGATTTTTTTTTTCAATATTTGCAGAATAAGTTATTTCTAACATTTAACATATACCCCATAAGGGGCTTAAGCCTAGTCTTAGACTAAGTCTGAGTTCAATAGTTCACGCTTACATATAATTAGCTGAGGTATGGTATGCGTATTTGGCGTGCTGTCCGGGGAAGGGCTCCGAGCTCGGGAATGGCCCGAACCTAGAGTACCCCCCCCTTCCCCGTCTATTTATAAGGTGAACTTGAAGTGAGGAGATGGGGTGGAGGAGGGATGCTGATAAACCGTCAATGGATAGAGGTAAGTCAGCGATATTTATACTATGGGATTGATTACTTGATTATGGTGCACCTGTGTTGATTAGGCTAAGTATCTGACGCGCTCCTCCCGAATCTTATTAATAAAATTACATTTGTTTTAACTGAAAGAAACTTGCACTGACTGATCTTAAAATATATTAGTGCCCAATAATATAAAATATATATTATTTTTTTTGTCTCAAGATGCACACTTAGTAAGGTTTTTTTTTTTTTTTTCTGAGCACGTTTGTAAAAAAAACTACTTCAATGTCCTAATTGAACTATGGCCTAACCCTTTCTTAGTATAAGCCCTGTCTCTGAAACCGTGCCATAGAGTACCACATATCAAGATGATAGCTTTTGTTGTATATTTTGAACAGTTTTTCAAATTCATCAGTAAACTGACATAATTATATGATGGATAGTCACAAATAAAAACTATATCATCTTTTGCTGTTGTTGTCAAATTAAGTGACTTACTGTTGTATGGAAGTTGTTTAATTGAACTTCTTCTGGCCACTGTAAAATACAAGAACATAAACACAAAAGGTTAAGCCCTGTTTACACCTGGTCAGTCAGATCACAAGTAAACAAGGGACACAATCCCATTTACATCTGGTATTTTAATCCACTCGTGAACAAATAAATCTTGTTTATGGCTGTTGAAATACTGTTCAAATGCATCACGTGGGCGTCTTCACTACAAAAACTGGTTGGATGTGTTTTCTAATACCACTGAAATTGGTCGAAAACAGACAAGCTCATTTTATGCCTCATATCAAGCACATTCTGCGTTTGATCGGAGCAAAGGACATGCGTTTTAATACCAGATGTAAACAGGATTCTAGTGAATCTGGTTAACATTATTTGTGCTACATGACTTTGATTTGTTATTATTATTACTATATATTTATTTATTATTATTATTAGATTAGAAATTTTTTATAAATGCAGAAATGGGCTTACTTTCAGGAGGTATTTCTATGCTTTGTGATCTTTTGACAGCAGGATTGCGGCCCAAATTTTCTGTTTGTAACAAAAGTTTTTCATTATTCTTGTCATCAGAGAAACACAAAAAAAACAACCTGTTTAAATTCTTACAAGGAAATAGTCATAGTGAAAGTGACATGCTTTGAAATCGCATTTATATATATAAATGGTTTAGCTCCTGTGTACCTAACTAGTCTTTTACCATGCTACAATCCATCACGCTCCCTAAGGTCACAAAACGCTGGACTTTTGGTAGTTCTGATAGCAAAGTCCACTAAAGGAGGTAGAGCTTTTTCACATTTGCCTCCCAAACTCTGGAATAGCCTTCGTGATAATATGTACCTCCGTTTTAATGTCACAGTTAGGTATGATCTCGGTACAGCAAGGGAAAAAAAAACCCTTATTTTTAATAAGCAGTGGTTTACCGAACAAGTTGCTTTTTCTTTAAATACATTCAGTTATAGTCTAAATTTTCTTAGTGATAAAAATCTACCTCAGCTTATGCTTAAAACTATATGCAGCCCTTTTACATTATAAGGTTACAATTAGGCCTAACAACTTTCGCGAACTGCTCTCTAGATTTCATTTCTCTGGTGAACTATAACGATCTGTAGACATTCATGACATGCTGAGGTAAATTAAATGCTACCTGACATTTTATTTCCACACTGTTTTGTTGATGTCTTTCCTCGGTTGAAACACTGATTGAGCAATTACATGAGGCATGAGATGTTCAGTCATGCTTATTCACGTTAAAACTAAACACGCGTTCAATCGCGACCCGCTCTGCATAAGTCTTCGGTGCGTCAAGGCTCAGACACGGGAACATTTGTTGTGCCCAATTTTGACCCCCTGCCGAATTATAACCCCTTGTTCAAGTACCTGATTGCCTAATCCTACAGTAACTAGAGCAAAAGATCTTTGCGATGGTACCCTACGGCTTCGTCGGGTTCAGGCTTAATTTATATAATGCTCCGGTTTGCGAGGTAGAGCCTAAACGAGCGGTCATGTGATGTGTTTCGATTAGCGCGAGAAAGATGCGAAAATGGATGCTGAGTAGGTGTAACGGAGGTTTGCATCTGGCGATTACGTTTTGGTTGCACCAGCAACTAAAGCAAAGTCTGAGGTGTGGAAAAGTTTTGACCGTGTTTATAATGAGAATAATGAGTGATGACGCACCATCAGAGAGCGCAGGAACGCGCTGAAGACATCTACAGTGGATTCAATCATTTTCCTCCACAGAAACATGTAGGCTTAGCCTAATCTCTGTGAGTAAAGATTTTTCAAATGATAACTAAATATTCACTGAGTCTTAAATGCATAATGTGGACAGAGTATTTACGCTAATGTTGGCATTATTCTTTTATTAAATATCATCTGCTAGTGGCGAAGCAAATCCGACGGAGCCTTTATCTTAATTTCATTATTGCCAAATACCCATCTTAATTTAAAATTCATCTTAATTTAATTTGTTTAAAAAAACTTATTTTTATTGGTGCGTTGGTCTATTTAAAGGCTAAATGAGCCTATATATATTTAGAGTGCTGAGATGTTACGATGTTACAGAGGACTTATTTTATTTCTTTATTCCAACTTCCAAGTGGCCTAGTCTACATTAGTTATTAATAAATTATGTTAAAACATGAATAAATGACTCATTCCTGACAAAAGGCAAAAGAGCTGTGTGTGTGCGCCAGTGATGTGCGGGTTGATCAAAAATGAGCGTGTGCCGGTGGTCAAATGCTGTTACCCGTGGTTACGAGTCATCCAAAAATATTTTTTATATATATTAATTATATTTTTAATATTCGGGTCACGGTCGGTCGGGTCATTTGAAATAAAGATGCCAATTAAACTTTTGTAATTTATATAGTACTAGACAATTTTGAAATACATAGGCCCAGAGGCGTTATTCCCATTCTAAGTGAAGGGATCTGCCCCCTCAGATGTCTGAGCCAAGTGGATTTTAAATGCAGCTTCCAAACGACAAAAAAAAAACAAAAAAACAATTGTCTAATTGTGGCAGGGGGGGCGGGGTTTAGCGAAGTCTGCAGCGGGAGAGAGAATCAGGAGACGAGCAGTAAGTGAGTGGTGTGGGCAAAAACTATCAGCACCTGTTTCTCGTTTCAGTAATTGGCGCGGAGAGAGTATAAAACGCCAGGAGAGATTGAAGCAGGAGAGAGAGAGACGGACTGCTGACCCGAACCAGAAACGAAAACCGGAGGGAGTAAACCGAAAGTGTTGTGCGAACGTGTCAGAGTAAAAGTCACCATTTGGTGTTTGTGAAGTTTCAGTTATTTTAAGTTAATAAATACGTCAGCAGTCCAGCCGACCCCTTTGTCCTTTTCCTTTCCACCCACAAACATACTACACTAATAATATTTTTTATATATTTGATACAATCACACCGGTGTGATTAGATCGTTCAGTGCGCAGCATCAGCTGCTAAATTCAAATCTGCAATCGCTGGCTGGCGCTGAGCCAGAGACAGACGCGTTCGTACAACGCTTCATGATAACCAATCAGAAATGATTCTGTTGCGCTTATGAATGCAATGGCCAATCAGACATGCAGAAGAGTCATCACTGAAACGCAGTGTTTTGTTCACTTGCTCGCTGACGGAATTATTTAGCGAATTCTCTCATCAGAAACAAAAAGTGCAGATGTGCGTACGAATGTAAGTAAGATATTCGTTTCATAATGTAATGTGCTTCAGTGATTTTAATGGGAGTTTTTGAGAGTGCCTGAACTCTGGCTAGACTGAATGAAAACTGAATGAAAAATTTTACTCTTTGTAAAATGAAAGTGTTAAAATAAGTAAATTACAATATTGTTATTAAAATTTACACTGAATGCAAATTCAAATTCAGTCATATTAAAAATATTTTATCGCATGATATGGCTCTTAAGTAAAAAGTCGGGTTTTTATGTGTTGTTAATAAATTACACTACTTTATCCATCACCATATATTGATCAAATAACAATCTATAAAGGTGCAAAACTTGTTTACTTACACATATTTGGGAATCGACGTATTTCCTGATATGTTAAGCGTGTTTGGAATTGTTTTGAATAAAAAGGAAAAATAAATAAATAAAACATAAGCCTATATACAGTGCTATCGTAGCTGCTGTGTCACATGACAACCATGATTTATACCCCTCCCCAATGTACCCCCACAAAATTAATGAATGTATGACGCCCCTGCATAGGCCTACACTTTATTGGCTGAATAACTGGCGCGATTATAGAGTGACCACCTGTCCCGCTTTACGTTGTACTGTACAGCAATTTTACCCTTTGTCCCGCCTGACACAAATTGGCATCTGTCTCAATTTTCATTCGACCCTGCCTAATAAATACACAGATACGTCCATAGGCGTACTGTTAACTTATGTCCAATAGTTTAGAGGAGAGCAATAAAAGCATTAGTCAATAGGCTGAGTCGTACGTCAATCAAACTGTTGACTGGTGCACAAACGCCTCCTCAACATTGTCAACAATTTCAAATTGGAGAATATTGTTTGGTCAGATTAAGCAGCCATGGCCAATGTGGCCACGAAAAAGAGAAGATGCACTTTTAATAGCGAATGGACCGCTACATACTCTTGGTTAAGACCTGTAGAGGGCGAAGCAGAGAGAGCTTTTTGCATTTTATGCAAAAGCTGTTTTTCTGTGGGACATGGTGGAGAATACGACGTGAAGCGACATCAAGCGACCACAAAAAAAAAAAGCACATCATCAAGAAACATGCAAATCAGTGCAATCGTTTTTCCATAAACCAAATAACCCACAGGCTGACAAAGTTTGGGCAGCAGAAGTGACGAGCATTTATCATACCGTACATCACACACATTCATATCGCTCGACTGCAGTAACAATTTAGCCCCAGTTAAATTTCCAGATTCTGAAATAGCTAAAAAAAAAAAAAATCTGTAGAAACTTTGGGTGATATTTTGGGTAAGGTAATGTCTTAACCTGTTTACACCTGGTCAGTCAGATCACAAGTAAACAAGGGACACAATCCCATTTACATCTGGTATTTTAATCCACTCGTGAACAAATAAATCTTGTTTATGGCTGTTGAAATACTGTTCAAATGCATCACGTGGGCGTCTTCACTACAAAAACTGGTTGGATGTGTTTTCTAATACCACTGAAATTGGTCGAAAGCAGACAAGCTCATTTTATACCTTATATCAAGCACATTCTGCGTTTGATCGGAGCAAAGGACATGCGTTTTAATACCAGATGTAAACAGGATTCTAGTGAATCTGGTTAACATTATTTGTGCTACATGACTTTTTGTTGTTATTATTGTTATATATTTATTTATTATTATTATTAGATTAGATATTTATTATAAATGCAGAAATGGGCTTACTTTCAGGAGGTATTTCTATGCTTTGTGATCTTTTGCGAGCAGGATTGCGGCCCAAATTTTCTGTTTGTAACAAAAGTTTTTCATTATTTTTGTCATCAGAGAAACACAAAAAAACAACCTGTTTAAATTCTTACAAGGAAATAGTCATAGTGAAAGTGACATGCTTTGAAATCGCATTTATATATATATATATATATATATATATATATATATATATATATATATTTATTTATACAATTAGAGTATTTTTATCATAATTTAACATTTTACTTCATGTACAATAAAGAAAGTATCTTTTAATTTATGTCATTGTCATTTACTGTATAATCTAATATTGGTCTGTAGTCAACTACTGTATAATCAGTTATTTATATTTGCTTGTAAATGACGTACTTCAAGACATTTTGAATCTATTGAAAATGTTCTTGAGCAATCCTTTGAAACTCATCTGTCTGTGATTCTCACCTCTGCCCTCTCTACAGGACATGTTGATATTCAGTTTTCTCCTCCGTCTCTTTTTTTAGCCATCAGCTGATCATCTTCTGTAACTCCTGACATCTGCCTGTTCACTGTCCTGTAAGAGACTGATCAGTCCTGAGACTTTAGTGCTGAATGTCGTATGAAGCTCTGCACACCCGCTGTGGTTCACAGGTTTGATTTCCGGTGAACAATCACATTGATCAGCCTGAATATATGCTTTTGAAGACTGAACACTACATAGCTTGAAGTCAATTTAGTAAAAAGCATTTACAGAATGCTTAAATGTAAATTCTGAGAAAAGAATTAAATTACAGTTTGACTTGATGTTAAGTTGTGATGCTCTAGAAGAAACCTCACCAGTTGGTCATTCACACAAGCACTTTTGTATTCACCATATGTGATGCGTTGAATATGTGCATTAATCAATGTTTATTATGGCTAAATTAAATCTGCCTGTCATATAAAGCGATCATGTCACTTCAGTTGATTGGATTAAGCTACTTGATTCATATTCATTTGTTGTTGTTTTTATGTTTGTTTGTTTGTTGTTGTTTTTTAGGATTCAGTATATCTAGGATTAAAAAGTGAATCCAAGAAATAAAAAAAAATTATATATATACATATATATATATATATATATATATATATATATATATATATATATATATATATATATATATATATATATATATATATATATAATGCTGTGAAAAAGTGTTTGCCCCCTTCGTGTTTTTTGTTTTTTTGTTTGATGATCTGATTTTTTAAAGTGTGAAAAATATGAAACAAATAAATAAATAAATTTCACGGTTCTATATGAAATCATTTTCTACCTTTAATGGCTTTAATGGATGAAAAAAAAAAGTTCCATGATAACTTTTTGCCAAGAGACTTACCTCAACATTAAAGGAGCAAGCATGTGACAGCAATATATTGCATTGTTCATATAGCTAAGCTATAGGACTGGATGATCAGACAGAAGCTATTATTCACCAAAAAACAAATAATAATAATAATAATAATAATAATAATAATAATAATAATAATAATAATAACCTTAATCCCAAAGGAAACCCTGTAATGACCTGAAGAGGGCTGTAGACAGGAGATCCTCTGCAACTTGATCAATCTGGAGCTCTTTTGCAAGGAAGAGCATTAAAAAATGATGAATGAAGATGTGCAAGTACAGTAGATACACTCTTATTCCAAAGACTGGCTACTGTATTAAAAGCAAAAAGACATTTAAATACATTTTAATGTATTACCAGGTTGTTTTCAGTCTTTCTATATTTTCTGTTTGTTGAATTCCATTGTTTTATGTCACAATAAAGGTGAAAAAATATCTAATATGGTTTATTTTAGATAGATTTTTACAACTCAAAAACCTGCAAAAGCAGTGTGATGACTTTTTTTGTCACATTAGAACTTTTATCTGGAGCTTATAATATGACAAACCTGTTTGATTTTGAATTGTGTAAATTTGAATTATTGACAAGTGTCATTTAACAAAACTGAATATTATGTGGCATTTAACAGTTCTGAATTAGATATCTTTTTTTCTTTTCTTTTTTTTTATTTAAATATTGAACATTTATTTTTGTTATGGCAGTTTTTCCTGTACGATCTGAATTTCTGCATTTTTAATTTTGTGTTCATTGAATTCATAATTGAATTTGATGTTCTGAAATTCTTCTTCATCTTGAAAAATTGAATCTTTTTTTTTAAAACCGGATATTTACAGTCTAAGAATTAAAAACAAAACAAAAAACAAACGCTGATTGAAAAAAAATTCAAATTTAAATTCATATAGTTCTGTCATATTATAAGCTCCATATGTATGCAGACACTATGTAACATCTCTGGTACAACTATAACTGTTTGAAATTTGAACCTGAAGAACTATTCTGTTCATTCTAGCAGACACTTTTATTCAAAATAACTCACAAATGAGAAATACAGCTAGAAGTTATTCATCTTAAGGAGGCAAAACATACTAACAATAAAAAGAAACGTTGAAATGGAAGAAGAAGGGTTTCACTGAACATCAGCAGAATTGGACATACATTTTTTTTTTTTTTTTTTTTTACATGAGCCATTATCTGTGTTTCTCTACAATAAACTAACTTACAGATTTTTTTCTTACAGTTCTATGACAAAGAAATTAAACTGAAACTCACCGATGTTACAGCACCCAATTAAGTGAATTATTTATTACATTATTGCATTAGTACACTAAACTCCTTATTTAGTGCTGCATCTCACATTTATATTTCATACAACAAACATAAAGAAAGAATTTATAAGGAAATTACATACCTGTATGTAAAAGTTTCATGGTGCCTAAAAGTTTCTTACAGATCGGGAAATAGTTTACAGGTGGAGTCACAGTATCGGTTGAAACATGTTTCTGTCAGTCCCATCTCACTACAGGTGCAGGTAAAAGTTCAAGATACAGTTGAGACTGAAACAATGAGACATAAATGTAAATCAACAAAATGTCAAAAACAGATCACCATAAAAATGTTCAGCAACATAAATATATACATATATGGCCAAAAGTTTTGAGAATTACATAAATATTGGAAATAGGAAAAGTTGCTGCTTTAGTTTTTATAATAGCAATTTGCATATAGTCCAGAATGTTATGAAGAGTGATCAGATGAATTGCATAGTCCTTCTATGCCATGAAAATTAACTTAATCCCAAAAACACCTTTCCACTGCATTTCATTGCTGTCATTAAAGGACCTGCTGAGATCATTTCAGTAATCGTCTTGTTAACTCAGGTGAGAATGTTGACGAGCACAAGGCTGGAGATCATTATGTCAGGCTGATTGGGTTAGAATGGCAGACTTAACATGTTAAAAGGAGGGTGATGCTTGAAATCATTGTTCTTCCATTGTTAACCATGGTGACCTGCAAAGAAACGCGTGCAGCCACCATTGCGCTGCATCAAAATGGCTTCACAGACAAGGATATTGTGGCTACTAAGATTGCACATAAATCAACAATTTATAGGATCATCAAGAACTTCAAGGAAAGAGGTTCAATTCTTGTAAAGAAGGCTTCAGGGCGTCCAAGAAAGTCCAGCAAGTGCCAGGATCGTCTCCTAAAGAGGATTCAGCTGCGGGATCGTAGTGCCACCAGTGCAGAGCTTGCTCAGGAATGGCAGCAGGCAGGTGTGAGCGCATCTGCACGCACAGTGAGGCCAAGACTTTTGGAAGATGGCCTGGTGTCAAGAAAGGCAGCAAAGAAGCCACTTCTCTCCAAAAAAAACATCAGGGACAGATTGATCTTCTGCAGAAAGTATAGTGAATGGACTGCTGAGGACTGAGGCAAAGTCATATTCTCCGATGAAGCCCCTTTCCGATTGTTTGGGGCATCTGGAAAAAGGCTTGTCCAGAGAAGAAAAGGTGAGCGCTACCATCAGTCCTGTGTCATGCCAACAGTAAAGCATCCTGACACCATTCATGTGTGGGGCTGCTTCTCATCCAAGGGAGTGGGCTCACTCACAATTCTGCCCAAAAACACAGCCATGAATAAAGAATGGTACCAAAACACCCTCCAACAGCAACTTCTTCCAACTTAGTGATAACTAAGTGGCTTGGGGACCAGAATGTTGAAATTTTGGTTCCATGGCCTGGAAACTCCCCAGATCTTAATCCCATTGAGAACTTGTGGTCAATCCTCAAGAGGCGGGTGGACAAACAAAAACCCACTAATTCTGACAAACTCCAAGAAGTGATTATGAAAGAATGGGTTGCTATCAGTCAGGATCTGGCCCAGAAGTTGATTGAGAGCATGCCCAGTCGAATTGCAGAGGTCCTGAAAAAGAAGGGCCAACACTGCAAATACTGACTCTTTGCATAAATGTCATGTAATTGTCGATAAAAGCCTTTGAAACGTATGAAGTGCTTGTAATTATATTTCAGTACATCACAGAAACAACTGAAACAAAGATCTAAAAGCAGTTTAGCAGCAAACTTTTCGAAAACTAATATTTATCTAATTCTCAAAACGTTTGGCCACGACTGTATATATATATATATATATATATATATATATATATATATATATATATATAAACTGTAAGATGACACCACAAAAATTGTCAGTTATTGGCAAAAAAAAATCACCAGGTGCCTTAAGTGACAAGCACTGAGCTACAAAAAAAAATGTATGACTCCTCACATTTACATATTTAAACCCATATATGTGGATTGTCATATATGCCATTGACATTTTATCATTAATTTCCTTGTCTGAACATTCTGAGCTTTATATATTATTTTTTTTGTCACAAGAAGGCCCTATTTTTAAGGCTGGAGATGTGACTAATTTCACCAATTATAGACCTATTAGTATCCTCCCTGCTGTTTCCAAAGTAACGGAGAGGATAGTCTGGGACAAGTTTCTAGACTATTTAAATCAAGGACATTTTCCACTGCATCCTATGAAGTTTGGATTCAGGAAACACCATGCCACAGAAACAGCTACTTGTTATCTTATTGAGCAAATAAAATCCAGCCTTGACAATGGAGGGGTTGTTGGGGCTGTTTTCCTCGATCTTAAAAAGGCGTTTGATACAGTGAATTATAATGTTCTGTTATCTAAACTGTCAAAGATTAATTTCTCTCCCAATGCTCTGACATGGATGGAATCTTATTTAGATTCTAAAAGCAGTGCACCAGGATTAATGATAGATGCTCCTTCTTTGCTAACTGGATCCCTCAGGGATCCATTTTAGGACCAATTTTATTTAGTTTATATATTAATGACCTGCCATTGATTTGCCCAGAAGTTCACATCCAGTTGTACGCTGATGATACAGTTATCTACACCCATGCGGAAACCAGAGAACAAGCTGCAACAAAACGTACTGCAGTGTTAACCAAAGTATCAGAAGTATCAGACTAGTTAACTCTCAATTGTCTTACTCTTAATGTAAACAAAACAGTGGGTATGTATTTCTCTATTAAGAGGAATGTTACACAACATCAACCCGATATCTGTATTATGGGAGAGGTGATACATATTGTTTATCATTTCAAGTATCTGGGCATAATTATTGATTCTAATTTAAGTTTTAAAAAACACCCCCACTCAAGCAATGTGTGTCATTTTGCAGAGAAAATGTAAGGGTCACCAGGGCTTCTGTAAGAGGTGACTGTTACACCCAGTTTAGAAAGACAAAATTTGGACAATCAAAATATATATTTTATTTTTCTGTACTAGAAAGGTGGAACTTAATTCCACATTATATTATAGATTGTGAAAGCTTTCACAGTTTTAAAATATCCTTAAAAACTTGGCTGAAGGCAAATCAATTATGTGATCATTAATCCATGGAATGTGTATCTATATCTGTGTTTTGGTTTATATGCGAGTACTGTTTGTCACATGTTGTTTGTTTTGATAGTATTGTCTACATTTTAGTACACTGTGAACATATTGTTCTTCTTTTTTTTTTTTTTTTTTTATCTTGCTTGCCCAGGGACCACAGATGTAAATTAGCTTTACAGCTAACTCTGGTACAGGGCTTGAACTGTGGACGGTCCCTGTCAAATAAACTAATAAAATAAATAAATAAAAAATGTGGTCTTAATTAATTATGTCTGGAAGTTTATTTCACATATGCTTGTGTGAGAAACAGAATCATGTTTTTCAACGTATTGTATCCATTGTATTTGCTGAAACTCATTTCTTACTGTGATTTGAGAAGAATATGAGATATGTAAGAGTCTAGTTCTCCATATTCCCATTATATATATTTATCCAAACTCTCAATACCATTCTGTTTTGAGTATTCTCTCCATTCATCTGGTATCTTACCCTGTCCCTTAAACTATTTTACTGTAGTCAATGCTGGACTGTAGGTTTACTGGGCCCTAGGCAAGATAATGAAAATATGCCCCACTAGTGTAAAAATTGTCATAGCAGTTTAAACATATGACAAGTCTGTCTGTGATCATGGTCATCATTGCATTTATAAAACAAATACTAAAACTACAACAATAAATATTATGTATAACAGGCAGAACATCCTTTTTTTCCAGCTCCATAAAGATACCGTTTGGATTCCATTTCTACCACAGTTTCACTTTAATCTCTCTATCATTTTTCATTTCACTTCCAAAATCTGAACCAACAAAGTCTGCACACAAAATCTGAACTGTAACTTGAAAAATTTCTTTATTTTCCAGAAATGACAAAGAATATTAAGTTTGCTGTGCCTCTTTGTAGATCTGCATAATTTGACCAAACAAAATAATGATAATAATTTAGTTTTTATATACCAATATGACTATAATATACTAATATGACTATATAATAATTCTGATTATAGTTATAACTAAATTAAACAAAGTAATAATTATTGAAAATTATTATTAATAATTTATTTTCCAGAATACTGTAAAAGAATGTACAGCGCTCAATACTTAGTTGGGGCTCCTTTTGCCTGAATTACTGCAGCAATGCGGCGTGGCATGGAGTCGATCAGTCTGTGGCACTGCTCAGGTGTTATAAGAGCCTAGGTTGCTCTGATAGTGGCCTTCAGCTTTTCTGCATTCTTGGGTCTGGCATATCGCATCTTCCTCTTCACAATAATGGGGTAGAAAATAAAAAATCTATGGGGTTAAGTTCAGGCTGTGTGCAGGTGCCAAGTCCTGCTGGAAAATTAAATCTGCATCTCCATAAAGTTGGTCAGCAGCAGGAAGCATGAAGTGCTCTAAAACTTCCTGGTTTATGTCTGTGTTGACCTTGGACCTCAGAAAACACAGTGGACCAACACCAGCAGATGACATGGCACCCCAAACCATCCCTGACTGTGGAAACTTTACACTGGACCTCAAGCAACGTGGATTGTGTGCCTCTCCTCTCTTCCTCCAGACTCTGGGACCCTGATATCCAAAGGAAATGCAAAATTTACTTTCATCAGAGAACATAACTTTGGACCACTCAGCAGCAGTCCAGCCCTTTTTGAAGTGAGACGCTTCTGACGCTGTCTGTTGTTCAAGAGTGGCTTGACACAAGGAATGCGACAGCTGAAACCCATGTCTTGCATACATCTGTGCGTAGTGGTTCTTGAAGCACTGACACCAGCTGTTGTCCACTCTTTGTGAATCTCCCCCACATTTTTAATGGTTTTTGATTCACAATCCTCTCCAGGGTGCGGTTATCCCTATTGCTTGTACACTTTTTTCTATCACATATTTTCCTTCCCTTCGCCTCTCTATTAATGTGCTTGGCACAGCTAGACTCTTTTGCAATGACCTTTTGTGACTTGCCCTCCTTGTGCAAGGTGTCAATGGTCGTCTTTTGGACAACTGTCAAGTCAGCAGTCTTCCCCATGATTGTGTAGCCTACAGAACTAGACTGAGAGACCATTTAAAGGCCTTTGCAGGTGTTTTGAGTTAATTAGGTGATTAGAGTGTGGCACCAGGTATCTTCAATATTGAACCTTTTCACAATATTTTTTTAATTTCTAAGATACTGAATTTGGGATTTTCCTTAGTTGTCAGTTATAATCATCAAAATTAAAAGAAATAAACATTTGAAATATATCAGTCTGTGTGTAATGAATCAATATAATATACAGGTTTCACTTTTTGAATGGAATTAGTGGAATAAATCAACTTTTTGATGAAATTCTAATCATATGACCAGCACCTGTATATTATTTTTTATGATTATATTATTTATTATATTACTGTAATTATATATACAGTGTCATAACCCGGCTCGGAGTTTATGACAAAGAAGTAAAACGAAAACGCTTAATAAAAATATAACCAATTTATTTACCAATCAGAACCAAAACTAAATACACAAAATGCTGGCAATAACAAAAACATAAAGGAGAAGACACGCCGGGGAGAGAACCATTCTCTCTCTCCCGGAAGGCAGGAGATAGGAAGCGTTTAACAGGCCGTTAACTCCAAACACAGGTGTCCTTCATCCACTCTCAGGATTACCGCCCCGCCCTACTGAAACAAAGAATAGCAAAGACAAGTATGCAGGCCGTCACACTCCCTTCCATAAGAAAGGGGATCCCAAGTGGAAACCCGACCACAATTACTCCAACTTAAACCCGAACAATTACCCCCAACCAACATTCAAAAATTAAAGGATTAAATACTTAACACAAGCGATTACTGTTTCAATCCTCAGCATCTTTCATTCCTACTTCTGGTTCAGTGATCGATGTACCTAAAAAGCGTTTTGACATGCTGGAAGGCATTTTGGCAAACAGGAGACCAAAAAAATTTGACTTTACCCCTGAACAAATCAGTGATCTGTTCCACCGCCTGAATTTTTGCATTCACCGGACGCACCTGACCCTGCCCAACTACTCGGCCAAGATAGGTCACGGTGGCCTTTGCAAACTCACACTTTGCGAGATTGACCGTGAGCTTTGCCTCCGCCAAACGAGTAAACAATTCCTGCATACGTTCTAAATGACTATCCCAAGTGTTTGAATAAATGACTACATCATCAAGATATACAGCGCAACCCTGCATGTCACCTACAACGTGATTCATGAGACGCTGAAAGGTCGCAGGTGAATTCCGAAGCCCAAACGGCATTACCTTATATGAATATAAACCCTTTGGAGTAATAAACGCAGCAATCTCACGAGCACGTCTAGACAGGGGCACCTGCCAATAGCCTTTAAGTAGGTCAAACTTGCTGACAAACTTTGCAGCCCTCACCTGATCAATGCAGTCATCCATTCTCGGCAGGGGAAACGAATCCGGCTTTGTAACCGAATTAACTATACGAAAGTCAGTGCAAAAATGCATAGTCCCATCTGACTTAGGAACAAGTATACAGGGAGAAGCCCAGCTAGAAAAACTAGGTTCAGCAATGTTATTTTCCAACATATATTTTACCTGGTCCTCCATTTGTTTTTGTTTGTCCGTATTTACCCAGTAAAATCTCTGCTTTATTGGTTTCCCATCAACCACCTCAATGTCATGTTCTATCAGATGAGTGCACGTAGGCGAATCAGAAAATAAACAGGAAAACCGATGAATTAATTTTGTCAACTGCTCCGCACGTTACACTGGCAAATGAGCAAACAGTTTTTCCAATTCAGCCAAAGTCTGCGAGTTATTAAAACCACCTATCGACATTTCTTCTACCATATCCAATGTTTTCTCAATGTCTCTATCGTCAGCTTTAACTGAACCTGCAGAGACCGCGACACATGCCGCATGAGCTTGATCTACTGAAGGAGGATGCCGAAGAATGCTGAAGTACACCAGTAAAATAAGGTTTTAGTAAGTTCACATGACAAAGCTGTGTACTTTTCCTACGTTCAGGAGTTGCTATAATATAATTTTGCTCTGACACCTTCTTTACAACCGTGTAGGGGCCTGCAAACTTTGCCTGAAACGGAGAACTAATTACGGGAAACAGAGCCAACACCTGGTCCCCTTGGCTAAATGTGCGTAACTCAGCATGCCTATCATACCATGATTTCATTTTCTCCTGAGAAGATGTCAAATTGGTTTTCGCCAACATCCCAGCTGTATAAAGGCGATGTCGAAACCCATTAACAAAATCTATCAAGTTTACAGGAGGTTCGACATCCTTCCAACCATCTGCCAATGCTCCTAACGGACCCCGCACTTTATGTGCAAACACCAGCTCATTTGGAGAAAACCCCAAGCTCTCTTGTGTAACTTCTCTAGCTGAAAGCATTAACCAGGACAGACCTTCCTCCCAGTCCCCACCTAGTTCAGTGCAATATGCTCGTAGCAGGGATTTTAACGTTTGATGGAAACGTTCTAACGCTCCCTGACTCATGCGTGAGCGTGATAGGCCGAGGCTTGGACATGACGGATACAAAGTTGTTTTAAAACTTGACCGAACATATGAGAGGAAAAGTTAGATCCTTGATCTGATTGAACTACCCTTGGAATGCCGAAAATCGACATAAACTGAGAAAGTGCACTAACCACAGACCTAGTGGTTATTGTGCGTAAAGGATATGCCGCGGGATAACAGGTGCTCTGACACATCACTGTTAGTAGATAATTTGCCCCCGATTTCGATCTAGGCAAAGGACCTACACAGTCAATTATAAGATGTTCAAACGGCTGTCCCACCGCCGGAATTGGAAATAGCGGAGCAGGTTTTAAATTTTTATTGGGTTTATCTGTAAGCTGACATGTATGACAAGTTTTAATATAAGCGGAAACATCTTTTTTTACACGAGGCCAAAAAAAATGCCTCAACACTCTGTCATATGTTTTATTAACGCCTGCAAGCCCAGACTCATTATGTGTCACTTTCAGAACCGCCTCACGAAGTCCCACTGGCAACACAACCTGAAAAACAGGTTCCCCAAGGACTTTACCTTTATGATCAACCCACTTTCTCACTAACAATGAGTTCTGGAGAAAATATCCACTAGCACTATCCTCAATCTCAGCGTCGGGTTTCACTTGTTGATACAGCTTCGATAAAGAGGAATCCCCTTGTTGCTCTGAGACCAACTCACTGTAATATACAGACAAAGGAAAATCAGCCAAAGGTAAATAAATTCTTTTCAACGGACCATTCGCACTAGACAGTGCGGTAGATTCCTCATCAATTTTTATGCGCGACATAGCACGCGTTACCGCACAAGCCGTAAAAACTTTAAAACGAAAAAACGTAAAAACGAAAATCCAACCCGTCTCCATCCAGCTCTTGACCTACCCGTCGTTTTTCCTCCACCGTTCCCAACGATGGGATATCGGACCAAACCCGATCACTTGCTAATTTGTTACCAAGAATAACAGTAACTCCTTCAATCGGCAACGCCGGACGCACAGCCAGCGCAGCCTCACCCTGAAACAGATCACATTCAAGCATCACTTTATGCAATGGCACATGCAATACATTTAACCCCATTCCCTGAACTGGCACTAAACTACCCAATTCGGACTCCCGAGAAAAGGGCAGTACTTCGGCCAGAATAAAGGAGTCAAATGCTCCCGTGTCTCTCAGAATTTTTACAGGCACTTTTACAGCACTGCCTACCAAAGAAACAAATCCTGTTCTGACAAAAGGCTGGTATGAATTTAGTACTGCAGAACACAAGGTTTTACTTTGTCCAGAAGTATTCTCATTGAGTGAACTTGCGTCTGATGAACGCACAGGTGCCGCCAAACCCGTACCTTTAGCTGAAGCACCTGAAAAAAATTTAGGCTTAGATTTAAGCACATAACAGTCTGCTTTCCAATGACCCCGTTTATGACAATATTGACAAAATTTATCTGAGTCACGCAAACTATAATTTCTATTTTCTGACTGGAATCCTCTACTCTGGCACAAACCAACATCCTCAGGCACATTAACATTTGGCATACTGTAACTTGGCTGGTACTCGTACTGATCAAAAGTGCGTTTGTGCATTAACACATAATCGTCTGCAAGCATTGACGCCTTAGTTGCAGTCTGTGCTTTTTGTTCACTAACATAGACTGCAACACGACTAGGAACCGAATTTTTAAATTGTTCCAAAACAATTAAGTTGCACAACCCCTCAAAATCACTGACTTCGGCAGCAGAACACCAACGGGAAAAATGGATTTGTAAATCACGAGCAAACTCTAGATAACTCTGTTTTTCACTTTTCTTCCAAGTTCTAAATTGTTGCCTGTAAAATTCTGGAACACGTTCATAAGCTTTTAACACTGATGCCTTTAATTCTACATAATCCTGACTATCTTCCACAGTCAAAGACGAATACGCCTCTTGTGCTTTACCTGTCAATACAGTCTGAAGCATTAATGCTCTTGCCGCATCCGGCCATTTACACGCATCGGCAATTTGTTCAAAAAGTACAAAAAAAGAATCTGGATCTCTTTCGCAAAATTTCGGTACAAGCCGCAAATTTCCCACGACATCAAAACCAGAAATACCCCCTGAGAAAGAAGTTGACTGCGCATACGAATCTGTACCGGCTGCAGCACCTTCCTTGTCCGTTTCTAGTCTAAATTCCAGCTCGGGCTTAGCCTGCATAGTTTCCTGTCGCATTTTCTCCACTGCCAAATCCCTATCTATTTCGACCTTTACTTTGAACCTTTCGTGCTCAATTTGCATGCTAAGTAACTCTCTCTGCTGTTCAAATGTTAAATTTAAAGTCGACATAGAACGCATAGGTAATGAAAAAGACTGATTTTCTACCAAAACCCCTTTTCTATTAAGCTACTTCTTACAATCGCTTTCTGCCGCTCTTTCAGCATATTATTACTGATATCAATATCATAATGTTCCGCAATTTTAAGCAGTTGCTCTTTTGTGCAGAGATCCAATACTTCTTCCGACGGAGATGCTATAAATTCCTCTACAGTCGACATTTTAACCGCGTGCGTCATGCAGACTAATAGGAATCAAATTACTACAAACATAGCCTACTAATAACAAAAAAGGTGCGCCCCTACTAACTCAACCCCATTACTACATAAACTCAACCCTAGTCTTCATGCGGCTACTTATGGTGGTTCCATTATGCACCAAACCCGATGGCAAGGAAAAGCAACCAGAAACTGGCGACTCTCCTAAATCCACGGAGTGCCCCCGAGACAACTGCTCTGTCCACTTTCACCGCAACACTACACCACCCCACCAGACGAAACCCAAAAGGGTAACGCCACTAAACCTACCAGAGACGCACCCCCCTTGATAAGAAATAATTACAATTTAAAGTAACCTACTTACCTAAACTTCCGTACACCGGTCAAAATGAAAGTTCTCCTCCACTATCAACGCGCCACTCGGTCAAATACTGGCGTGTGACATCACACCAGCGAAACTTCATTCACAAATGACAGAAGCGAAAAAAAAAAAAAAAAAAAATAGATGAGCCCCCATTTGTCATAACCCGGCTCGGAGTTTATGACAAAGAAGTAAAACGAAAACGCTTAATAAAAATATAACCAATTTATTTACCAAACAGAACCAAAACTAAATACACAAAATGCCGGCAATAACAAAAACATAAAGGAGAAGACACGCCGGGGAGAGAACCACTCTCTCTCTCCCGGAAGGCAGGAGGTAGGAAGCGTTTAACAGGCCGTTAACTCCAAACACAGGTGTCCTTCATCCACTCTCAGGATCACCGCCCACCCTACTGAAACAAAGAATAGCAAAGACAAGTATGCAGGCCGTCACAACAGTTAGGTTCATATTTGGACAAAGGCACAGTTTTTATTTTTTTAGCTGCTGACCAAAACAGTATCAAGGTACAATTATATTAATATGGGCTTAAAGTGCACACTCTTCTTTAAATGGAGGTATTCTCATCAAAATTGGAGGAAAGATTAAGGAATTACAGCTCTTTAATATGTACCTCCTTCCTTTTTCAAGGGAACATAAGTAATTGGACAATTGACTCAAAAGCTGTTTCATGGACAGGTGTGGGCTATTCCTTTGTTATTTCTTCATCAGCTGAGCAGGTAAAATGTCTGGAGTTGATTTTAAGTGTGCCATTTGCATTTGGAAGCTATTGCTGTGAATCACATCATGTGGTCAAAGGATCTCTCAAAACAAGTGAAACAGACAATTGTTAGGCTTCAAAATCAAAACAAAGCCATTAGAGATTCAGCAGGGTAATTAAGATTGACCAAATCAACAGTTTTGTACCATCTGAGAAAAGAGGTCTACGGAGGACAACAGTGGGGATGATCAGAGGATCCTCTCCATGGTAAAGAAAAAACCTTTCACAACATCCAGCCAAGAGAAGAACACTCTCCAGGAGGTAGACGGGTCACTTTTAAAGTCTAATCAAGAGTATACTTCACCAAAGCAAATACAGAAGGTTCACTACAAGGTGCAAACAAGGCCAAATTTGACTGCCAAAAAAAAAAAAACCTTCTCAAAAGCCAGACCACTTCTTCAAAAGCATTCTTTGGATGGCTGAAATTTAGATAAACCTGTACCAGAATGACAGGAAGAAAAAAATCTGGAGAAGGCTTGGTGATCCGCTCATGATCCAAAGCACACAACATCATCTATGAAACATGGTTGGAGCAGTGTGATGGCATGAGCGTGCATGGCCCCCAGTGGCACTGGGTTACTGCTGTTTATTAATGAAAGGTTCAGTAGACTTTTTGCTTTAAATGAATGGTTGTTGTCATGGTGTAAAGAACAGAAACTGCTATTTGTTAATAACTGGAATCTTTTCTGGGAGCGTCCTAGGCTGTTTCGCGCTGATGGATTACACCCCAGCAGAATCGGAGCGGAGCTGCTCTCTGACAACATCTCCAGGACACTTCGCTCCATGTGACTAGTAAGACAATTCTCTAATAACTATTATGATGAGTTTCGTTCCACCCGCTTAAATGATAAAAGTACTTGCGCTGTAAAAACTATTAAGACTGTGTCTGTTCCCCGAATAGTGAGGTCAAAATATAATGTAGGATCTAGAAAATATCTTATCGTAATTAAACCAGAAAAATGTAAAGTAAATGAACAAAAACAATTTTTAAAGTTTGGGCTCATAAACATTAGATCACTCACACCCAAAGCAGTTATTGTAAATGAAATGATCACAGATAATAGTTTTGATGTACTCTGCTTGACTGAAACCTGGCTAAAACCAAATGATTATTTTGGTGTAAATGAGTCTACTCCACCAAACTACTGTTATAAGCATGAGCCACGTCAGACTGGTCGTGGCGGAGGTGTTGCAACAATATATAGTGATATTCTCAATGTTACCCAGAAAACAGGATACAGGTTTAACTCTTTTGAAATACTTCTGCTAAATGTTACACTGTCAGACATGCAAAAGAAATCTAATGTATCTCTTGCTCTGGCTACTTTGTATAGACCACCAGGGCCGTATACAGAATTCCTAAAAGAATTTGCAGATTTCCTCTCATACCTTCTAGTTACAGTTGATAAGGCGCTAATCATGGGAGATTTTAATATTCACGTTGATAATGCAAATGATACATTAGGACTTGCGTTTACTGACCTAATAAACTCCTTTGGAGTCAAGCAAAATGTCACCGGGCCCACTCATCGTTTTAATCATACACTAGATCTAATTATATCGCATGGAATCGATCTTACTGCTATAGATATTGTACCCCAAAGTGATGATATTACAGACCATTTCCTTGTATCGTGCATGCTGCGTATAACTGATATTAACTATATGTCTCAGCGTTACCGTCTGGGCAGAACTATTGTTCCAGCCACCAAAGACAGATTCACAAATAACCTGCCTGATCTATCTCAACTGCTATTTGTACCCAAAAATACACATGAATTAGACAAAATTACTGACAACATGGGCACTATTTTCTCTAATACATTAGAAGCTGATGCCCCCATCAAATTGAAAAAGGTTAGAGAAAAACGTACTGTGCCATGGTATAACAGTAATACTCACTCTCTCAAGAAAGTAACTCGTAGTCTTGAACGCAAATGGAGAAAAACTAACTTGGAAGTTTTTAGAATTGCATGGAAAAACAGTATGTCCAGCTATAGACAGGCTCTAAAAACTGTTAGGGCAGAGCATATCCACAAACTCATTGAAAATAACCAAAACAATCCAAGGTTTTTATTTAGCACAGTGGCTAAATTAACAATAGGGCTGCAACTAACGATTATTTTGATAATCGATTAATCTGTCGATTATTTTTACGATTAATCGATTAATCGGTTTATGTACTTATACTTTAGTTTTTTTCCATTTTCCCCCCAAGTAAATTATTAATAAAGGGTCTTTATCATTCAGCATAGATTTTTAAGAGATTTTAACCATTGTGCATTGTCATATCCTCATCAAAAATATACCTGGCAAAACACTGACCCATACTCTAGCAAATTTCACAAGGAGATTTCAAATAATGTTTTCACCATGGCAGTCTTTAGAGCTCCTAAAGTAGTTTAACATCCTGAACAAAGCTTATTAAGGAATCTTTCAGAACATATTTTCACGAAGAATAAGGATAAAACAAAATAAGATTGCAGTGCGTTGTATTTTATTATTTACTGGGAAACAGCTTTATAGCTTATGCTGTGAAATTGTAAACAATCCTTCGAATAAAGTGCCAATGGCATGAAACCTGAATGGAACTCACAATTTAAAGTAAAATCCATCAGAAGGTTGTCCAGAAAAAGAAAAAAAAACCGGACACACAAAAAAACCTGCTGTGTGAAAAAGAGCAGTGAATACTTAGGAAAAAAAAGTGCATTTCAAATATCTTTAAACATTTACCTCTCTCATTCAGTCATAATTAGGCTGCACGACTGAATTATGAACTCGTAAACACAAACTGATCACAGAACATGTTTGTAAAGCTTTAAATGTTAACTGTTAAAAAGCAATGTTATCAGCTTTTACAACTAAACATTTGCAAACAACATTGTACTGGAGAATCTGCACAAATAAAAGTCTTAGGGGCCGTTCACATATCGCACCTAAAAATGCGTGGAAAACGCTAGGCGCACCGCTTTCTCCTCCTTTCCAAAGCGCTCGTGCAGAATCTAAGCAACCATGACGTGCTCTCGCCTTGAAGACGCGGAAATTTCAGCAAAGGATAAATGGATTTGCAGCTCTAAAAATCGCTTGCAGTAGCTCTGCTACTAAATTTATTTCAAAATGGAAATCCATATACAGCTATGATCAGCTGTTCCTTCATCTTGGCTGAGCTTTTAACGTTGTTACGGGAAAGGATGAAGCTGATTATTTAGTTCTTGTCACATGACCCGCGGTGCGCTTGTCGCATTCTGAAAAGTTGAAATGTTTTTAACTCGATGCTGTGTAGACGCGCCTGGAAAAACGGGTGCGTCGCGAACGCGTCGCTTCCATTATGAGCGCGCATACTGCGCGCCTACATAGGAAATAACGAACATGAGCGCGCAAAAGACGCGATATGAAGTGCAGAGTTTGCAGGTTAATCTTCTTTTTTGAAGGCTCAAAATAAAGGACTCCCACATCCTGCTGAATGCTGCAGAGACGCTGTTCGGGAAGCACGTGACATAAAACGAGGCCAGCTATTGGCTATTCGCTACTTCTCCTGCTGTACTGGCTGAGTAAAACCTCCGGTGGCTCATTACTGCCACACTTTGGTCACCGCAGATTTGAAATATGCACGAAATGAGCCGCTTATGGCAAATAAGTTATTTAGCAACGAATCGATGACTAAATTAGTTGACAACTATTTTAATAATCGATTTTAATCGATTAAATCGATTCGTTGTTTCAGCTCTAATTAACAAATTACCAGACGCCACCTGATTCAAATATTCCACCAACGTTAAATAGTAATGACTTTATGAATTTCTTCACTGATAAAATAGATAACATTAGAAATACAATAGCGAATGTAGATTCTACAGCGTCTAACCCTTCAGTTTCATCCATCGCACCCAAAGATAAACTGCAGTGCTTTACAAATATAGGACAGGAAGAGCTAAATAAACTTATCACTGTATCTAAACCAACAACATGTTTATTAGATCCTGTACCCACTAAATTACTAAAAGAGCTGTTACCTGTAGCCGAAGAACCGCTTCTCAATATCATTAACTCGTCGTTATCTTTAGGTCACGTCCCAAAACCATTCAAGCTGGCGGTTATCAAGCCTCTTATTAAGAAACCAAAACTAGATCCTAGTGTACTGGCAAATTATAGGCCTATTTCAAATCTTCCATTTATGTCTAAAATTTTAGAAAAAGTTGTGTCTGCTCAATTGAGCACCTTCCTGCATAAAAATGATCTGTATGAAGAATTTCAGTCAGGTTTTAGGCCCCACCATAGCACAGAAACTGCACTTGTTAAAATTACAAATGACCTGCTTCTTGCGTCAGATCAAGGCTGCATCTCATTTCTAGTCTTACTTGATCTTAGTGCTGCGTTCGACACCATAGATCATGACATACTCATAGATCGATTACAAAACTATACAGGTATTCAAGGGCAGGCTCTAAGATGGTTTAGATCCTACCTGTCCGATCGCTACCATTTTGTTTACTTAAATGGGGTGTCATCTCATTTATCATCAGTAAAATATGGAGTGCCACAAGGATCCGTCCTAGGCCCCCTTCTATTTTCAATATACATGTTGCCCCTTGGTAATATTATTAGAAAATACGGAATTAGCTTCCACTGTTATGCTGATGATACTCAGCTATATATCTCAACGAGACCAGATGAAACTTCCCAATTATCTAAGCTAACAGAGTGTGTTAAAAATGTAAAAGATTGGATGACAAATAATTTTCTCCAATTAAATTCGGATAAGACAGAGATATTAATTATTGAACCAAAAAACACCACACAGAATCTTGTAGATTACAATCTGCAACTAGACGGATGTACTGTTACTTCCTCTACAGTCAGAAATCTGGGTGTTATATTGGACAGCAATTTGTCTTTTGAAAATCATATTTCCAATGTTACAAAAACTGCATTCTTCCATCTTAGAAACATTGCCAAGCTACGAAACATGTTATCTGTTTCTAATGCAGAAAAGCTAGTTCATGCATTCATGACCTCTAGACTGGACTATTGTAATGCACTTCTAGGTGGTTGTCCTGCTTCGTCAATAAACAAGCTACAGGTAGTCCAAAATGCAGCAGCTAGAGTCCTTACCAGGTCAAGAAAATATGGTCATATTACCCCAATTTTACAGTCTCTGCACTGGCTACCTATTAAGTTCCGTATCAGTTACAAATTATCATTACTTACCTATAAGGCCCTAAATGGTTTAGCTCCTGTGTACCTAACTAGCCTTCTACCACGCTACAATCCATCACGCACCCTAAGGTAACAAAACGCTGGACTTTTGGTAGTTCCTAGGATAGCAAAGTCCACTAAAGGAGGTAGAGCTTTTTCACATTTGGCTCCCAAACTCTGGAATAGCCTTCCTGATAATGTTCGGGGTTCAGACACACTCTCTCTGTTTAAATCTAGATTAAAAACGCATCTCTTTCGCCAAGCATTCGAATAATGTATCTCTTAAATTCTGAGTGTAGTTGAGTGTAGTTGTATTTTTAATCTTTAGCTTGGGTTAAACTAATTTTACTTTGTTGGATCAGCAGCTATGCTAATGATGTCTCTATTTTGTTTCTATGTTTTGCCACGGGATTTACATCCCATGGTAACTAGGATTTACACAAGCTCCAGGTGTGGATCCAGAACACCTGAGAAGAGATGATGCTGACCCTCAGAGGACCCCAGATGATCCTAACCTTGAATCAACAAACAGAACTAACAATTATTGCTACATGTATGACTGCATCATATAATTACTATTAATTAATAATATTGATAGTTCATCATCTAGCTGACCACGTCTTGTATTATTATTATTATTTTTCTTTTTCTAAAATCCTGTCAAACGTGCACAAACTACTAGCTACTACTAAATATTGTAGAAACATAATTTTCTGTAAAGTTGCTTTGTAACGATTTGTATTGTAAAAAGCGCTATACAAATAAACTTGAATTGAATTGAATTAATGATATGACAGAAGACAGAAGCAGCTGGATCAATTCTGAAGTGTATAGGGATAAACCCTCTGCCCAGATTCAGCCAAATGCAGCAAAGTTGAACGGCACAAAAAAAGTACAAGTGGACGATGACCCAAAACATACAGCAATAGCAACCGAGGAGTTTTTTTTTAAGGTAAAAAGTGGAATATTCTGCAATGGCTGAATCAATCCCCTGATCTCAACCCAATTGAGCAGCATTTCACTTGCTGAAGACAAAACTAAAGGCAGAAAGACCCACAACCAACAATAACTGAAGTCAGCTGCAGTAAAGGCCTAGTAAAGCATCATAAAGGAGGAAACCCAGTCTGTGGTGATGTTCAGTAGTTCCAGTCAAGGCAGTCATTGCCTGCAAAGGATTGTAAACTAAATATTAAAAATGAACATTTTATTTATGATTATATTTATTTGTACAATTACATTTGAGCCCCTGAAAATGGGGGACTGTGCATAAAAAATGGTTGTAATTCCTAAGCATTTTATGTTATATCGAATGATTCGTTCGCGAACCGGATATCAGAAACTGCTTTGTTATGCTTGCGCGTATGCCCTAAACACAACAATGATGCAGTGATGTTTTTTTATTTGAAAGTTTATCTGAAACACATATATTTGGTACTTGCTACCTTATGTCTTTACTCCTTACTTTCATTCTTGTCATTGCTTTGGAAAACTTGCATCTGATGTTTTTCTTTGTCTCATTTTGCATAACTCCGGGTCGTTGACACCAAGCTTCATTACAATTTCTGTCTAGGAATTAAATGCTTTCGTCACAGTGTCTGGTCTGTGTATCCCTGGGTGTCCACTAGTGGTCTCACTTTCCAATAGTCACCCTACTGCAGGCACTACATTTCCCACAAGCCTTTGTCCAATTCATCACTGTTGATTACACACCTGTTAATTGCACTCAGCTGTTCCCACTTTCATCGTTTTCACCTGTCTATCTATACCCTGTTTGTTTCTACCAGTTTCATGGAGTCCTTGGTTTATGTCAACCTGCTTTTTTGTGTTCCCTAGTGTTTTCGTGTTTCTTGTTTTTGACTGCTTTTCTGTTATTGACCTCTTGCCTGTTGGATTATGATTTTTGGATTCCCCTATTAAAACACTGCAACTGGATCTCTCTGTTTGTGTGTGCGTTCGTTACAGAAGGACTCCATCATGCCCAGATCCAGCGGTCTGGGATTTCATATCCATTCCTCAGCCAACATAGAGGAGTGGAGGGGGAGGCTTTTGAACCTAACCACCCTCCATCAAAAGGGAAGTGAGGTGGGTGGTTTGGCTCCGATATTTTGGCAGACTATGGCAGTAGGGCTGGGATATAATGATGAGGCACTGAAGGACCTATTCAACGCCTGCCTGGATGACCCTGTGCCTGGGTGGGAGATGAAGGGGCTGGAGATCCTGGACTTTTGGGGGTTCACCAGTTACCTACACCATTGTGCTCAATGGGATACACTGACCACACCCGTCTCTCCAGACACGATGGCCGACTCTATGCGGGTGTCTCCAGAAAGGATGGCCACCAGCCCAGAGCCACTGCCTAAGATGACCGCCAGCCCAGCGCCACCGCACAAGAGGGCCGCCAGCCCAGCGCCACCACTCAAGAGGGCCGCCAGCCCAGCACTCTTGATCTCCATGAGCAAAGTCAAGTCACCAATGATCTCCATGAGCAAAGTCAAGTCACCAATGATCTCCATGAGCAAAGTCAAGTCACCAATGATCTCCATGAGCAAAGTCAAGTCACCAATGATCTTTAGGAACAAAGTCAAGTCACAGTTGATCTTCCTGAACGCAGTCAAATCACCACGGATCTACCAGAGCCTCGTCACGTCTCAGCTGAACTTCCAGAGCCTCGTCACATCTCAGCCGAACTTCCAGAGCACTCATCCTATCCTGTTATGGCCATGGAGGCCATCCATGAACTCACCGCCTGCCCTGTCATGGCCATGGAGGCCATCTACCATCTCATCATGGCCACGGGGGCCACCCTTAACCTGTTCATGTTCTGTGTTTCTGTCTTACCTGACCAAACTTGCTCTCCTGTGCCATCGACCCCACTGTGGTTGTCCTCTGCTCAACCCTGGTGGGCTTCTGTCTCGTCGGCACGGCTGTGGTGGTCCTCTGCTCCTCCCTGGTGGGCTTCTGTCTCATTTGCTCGGCTGTAGTTGTCCTCTGCTAAACCCTGGTGGGCTTCTGTCTCGTCCACAAGGCTGTGGTGGTCCTCTGTGCTGCCCTGGTGGGCTTCTGTCTCATCCGCACGGCTGTGGTGGTCCTCTGCGCCGCCCTGTTGGGCTTCTGTCTCATTCGCAAGGCTGTGGTGGTCCTCATGGAGTATCATGGAGTCCTTGGTTTATGTCACCCTGCTTTTTTGTGTTCCCTAGTGTTGTTCGTGTTTCTTGTTTTTGACTGCTTTTCTGTTATTGACCTTTTGCCTGTTGGATTATGATTTTTGTATTCCCCTATTAAAACACTGCTACTGGATCTCTCTGTTTGTGTGTGCGTACATCTCACCACTGAACAGTGATTGCTTGACAGAAGGCAAAGGTGAACAGCACAGTGCAGGTAAAGCTTAGTGGAGTTTGCAGTGAAGATAAACATCCTGAAGGAGAAACGGCTGGATGTCGAGACGCAGTTCTGCAGCAGCTCCACGGTGTCATCATTTGCATTGGGACACCTGAGAATATCAATGATAATCAATAAATCAAATTCTTTCATGCAAGATATTCTATATCAAAGTCCGCCTGTTCTTTAGTACTGAAATACTGAAAAGCAAAGTCTACCTAGCAGGGATCTGTTAATTTTTTTATTCAATCTATGTGCAGATCAAAAGGTTTTTTTTAAAAAATATTGTTTCACAGTGACATAAGACTGATCTTTTTGGAATAGAAAATAAACATTTATTTACTCTTGAACGATGAGCTCCCAGTGGAGACTGTAATCGGGATCATTCACAAGTGTAGCCCAACATGTGTCTATCACTAGGGCAAATTGTCGACTGTCAACCCCCTCTGTCAACCCACTAGCTCTATGTTATTACATCTGAAATGTGTATTGATTATCACCTCTCCAGTGGGTTGAAGAAAATTGGAGAGGAAGAAAATTGTAAGTAAATTTTGTAATTCAGCCTAATTGGATTCAAGATATGAGAGTAATAGTAACTACACAGGTTACACTTTATTTTGATGGTCCATTTTGAACATTTTGTAGACTATAGGTAATGTTGCACATACATGTCAACTAGCTCTCATCAGCGTATTAGTAGATTGTCTTAGTAGACTGTCTAGACTACTTAGTATCTGTTAACCCTTTATTGTAACACTCTCTCAACAGACATTCTACTGACTATATAACTTGTTCTAACCCTACCTGTCTAATAAAACTCTTCTAGAGTTAGTAGACAAGTCAGTGCAACATTACTTACACAGAATGTGTTAAAGGAACCATCAAAGTAAGGTGGAGCCACTACATAACCCAAACAGTTGCATAAGTCAAATATTAATGGTGGAGAATGCAGGCAAAATGTTTTGTTTTATTATTTTTTTTTTGTCATGAGCAACAGGATACTTACACATATACAGTGTGGGCTAGTAGGTTTGTACAAGTGGAGCTCACAGCAGAGCCAAATAAGTCAAATGGCTATAGCATAACCTAGTTGGTTTAGGGCAGGGGTCTCCAACCCTGATCCTGGAGAGCCCCCATCCTGCAGATTTCAGCTCCAATCTCAATCAAACCAATCTAAACCAAATAATCAAGGCATTCAGGACTTCTTGATAACTGCAGCCAGGTGTGATGGAGCAGGGTTAGACATAAAATCTGCAGGATGGTAGATCTCTAGGACCAGGGTTGGAGATCTCTGGCTTAGCGCCACACTTTATATCATGAGGGAAAGCTTGACATCAAGATCCACACCAACTGGCTATTCAGCTTCTAGATGTGTGTACCATTAAATACTGATCCTTTCAATGTAATTGTGATGCAAGTTATGAAGACATGGTCTACACCAATATTTAAGATTTAAGAGATCATTTTGGCACAAGATATGATACATGTAGTTATAACATACAAGTATACAATGATACAGAAGTTTTCAAATTTGTTTTAATGAAAGCAACAATAAAAAATCACTCAAACAGGTGGAGCAGTCAAGGCAGTCATTTTAGCATTATGTTATAAAGGGAATGTGTTGTCACTCTCCTCTAACATCAGCAAAATAGTAAAACACTTACTGTATATTCCTGAACTCTTCTCAATTTGTATAATGAATTCTTTTAGAGTCCTTTGTTTTGAAATCACAGATTGATTCATCAAGTGAGAGTTAGACCCCCAGTTGGGGGAGCAGAAGTTTTACTTGAATAGATTATACATAAATGAATCTTACCACAAGGTTAGAACCACAGATGTGTTCATTGTTGTCAAAATGAAATTCCAATCTGCCATTGCGCACTGTTCCTTTACAGCTTGGATCATTGAGATGTAAGATATCAGCTGAAAAACCAGCCTCAAAGAGCTGACAGCGAGACACAGACATGGAGCCAGAGCTGCTTTCACAGGTTTCTGAGAAATCTGAGAAAAAGAAAAATCAGTAAATTTTAAAGAATTTTAAATATTTTGACTTTTTAATAGCATTAAAACAATACATTAATGAATAAATAAACATTACCAACCGAAAGATTCAGAATTCCACCTGGAATGGTTCGTGTTACATAAACAGCCATAAACACCATTTTTTCCCCCACAGTGTTCATCCTCAGAGCAGCTGAGCTCAGAACAGTGATCCCTCACACCTGAGAGGAGAAGCTGAGTCATTTGAACAGAGGCATAGGTAAACATTCTGTTGCCAAGAACAGAACCATACTGCCAATCCACACTGTTACTACACGTGAAACACGTGAAAAAGATGTGAGAGCTTGTAGCATTACAATTTAAAAATGGTGTTTTGTTTCCAGTTAGAAAACTAGGTAACAGAGTTTTAGCATTTGTACCTTACCTCATACTAAAATGGTTATTTATCTAAAACAACTAAAGTAAAAAAACTATCAGATACGTTTCGTTAAGCAACACGTGAAAAAGATGTGAGAGCTTGTAGCATTGCAGTTTAAAAAGGTGTAAAAACGTTGCTAAAGTGTTACAAATTAAATAAAAAGAAAACTAGTTTACTGGATATTTATGTTAAACGACTAAACAAGTCAAAAACTATCAGAAAAAGGTTATAAACACAGACGAGTTGGGAAACAATGTCATGGTCGTTTTTTTTCCGTGCATGGTAGTGTAAAAACTGTGTTAAAGGTGTTACAAATTAAATAAAAATAAAACTAGGTTACTGGTTATTTATCTAAAACAACTAAACAAGCCAAAAACTATCAGATACGTTTCGTCTTGAAGATTACACCTGCACTGTTTTGCACTACATTAAGACCTGCATTGATAATGTCACTGTTGAAAGACAGATCAAATGTTATCAAAATAATAAACCATGGATGAACAGGGAGGTCAAGCTGCTGCTGAAAAAACGTGATAAAGCCTTTAAGTCTGGAGATACGGAATTATACAGCACCGCCAGATTCAAATTAAAGACAGGCATCAAGGAAGCAAAAGTGGCCTACAGGAGGAAGATAGAGGAGCACTTCGATGAAGGGGATCCCCGGCGCGTTTGGCAGGGAATACAACACCTCACGAACTTTAAGGGTTCAAAAGACCCAAGCCCAAGTACCAGCAGCAATCTGGCCGATGAGCTCAATCATTTCTTTGCGCGCTTTGAGGCGAATGGGACTGAGTCAACATCGGCCGGATCAATAATACTCTTGCCCAGAGAAGATGCCCCGACCTTCTCCTTGAGAGAAGAGGAGGTCAGGAGGGCATTTCTTGGCGTGAACTCCAGGAAGGCTGCCGGGCCTGACAGGATCCCTGGGAGAGTGTTGAGGGATTGTGCAGATCAGCTGGCTGGGGTATTCACTTCCATCTTTAACCTCTCTCTGTCTACCTGTTCCATTCCCAAGTGCCTTAAATCTGCTATCATTGTGCCGATCCCGAAAAAATCAGCAGTGAATAGCTTCAATGACTATAGACCAGTGGCCCTCACTTCCACTGTTTGAAGTGCTTTGAAAGACTGTTGCTAAAACACATAAAAGCTTCCCTCCCCTCCACACTGGACCAGCACCAGTTTGCCTATAAAGCAAACAGGTCAACCGCTGACGCCATCAACACAGCCCTGCACTGTGTGCTGACCCACCTTGAACATCCTGGCACCTATGCAAGACTGTTGTTTGTGGATTTTAGTTCTGCGTTTAATTGCATCATTCCTGGTAGACTGGTGTCCAAGCTACATGGACTGGGCATCAGCTCAAACATCTGCAGATGGATCCATGACTTCCTTACAGATCATCCCCAGTCAGTTCATCTGGACTCGCAACTTTCATCTGTTCTCACACTCAGCACCAGGGCACCCCAGGGTTGTGTGTTGAGCCCCTTACTCTACATTTTATACACTCACGACTGCATCCCAGTTCATGAAAGTAACACTATTATCAAGTTTGCAGATGACACCACTGTAGTTGGACTTATTCACAATAATGATGAGTCCGCCTACAGGGATGAAATCCAAAAACTCTCCGCCTGGTGCTCCACCAACAACCTGTCTCTCAACGCCTCTAAGACCAAAGAGGTGGTGGTAGACTTCCGCAGGAACAAAGATTGACCTTGCCCCCATCTACATTAATGGAGAAATTGTGGAGAGGGTTAAGGACTTCAAATTCCTTGGGACATACATTTCACAGGACATCACCTGGGCAACCAACACTACAGCCCTTGTGAAGAAGGCTCAGCAGCGACTGTACTTTCTCAGGTCACTCAACAAAATTATCCTCTCCCAGAAATTGCTTTTATCCTTATACAATTGCTCTGTCCACTGCACAGCTGCTGACAAAAAAGCGCTGGACAGAGTAAGGAAATCAGCACAAAATATAATTCACACACAACTCCCCTCACTCATGGACATATATTACACCAGATGCATGCAGCGGGCAAAACATATAATTCAGGACTGTTCCCATCCAGGTCACGGCCTCTTCATTTTGTTGCCATCTGGAAGGCGCTACAGATCTTTCCGGGGTCGCACCTCAAGACTTTTGAATAGTTTTTATCCAAATGCTATAAAATACCTGAACTCATGAGCATTTAGAGCATTTTAATGACATATTTTAGCTATTTTATTATGTTGTTTGTTCTTTCTTATAATGTATTTATGTATTAATGTACAGTAGTTTTGTTATATTATGTGTTACCACCATGGGAAGTGCAATTTAAATTTCGTTGTTATATGCAATGACAATAAAAGGCTACAGCAAAAAAGCTGTTTTGTTACCAAAAGAGTTTTAGCATTTGTACCTTACCTCATACTAAAAAAAGAAGCGAATGTAAAGAAACGATACAAACCAGAAAAGTTGGCGTTTGTCACGTTGGGATGAAAAATTAAAACAAAAGAAAAAATATGGTAAGCATTTACGCGGATCTAAAAGAAAATACATCAGACAAGATACTTGTCAAACCTATGCAGTACTTTACCTCTAAGTACAATTTTAAAAATCGAGACTGTTACTGACAGAGAGTTAAACAAAAGAAAAAAAGATCTTACAACAAAGTGTTACGACGTCTCCGGTAACGTTAGATTGACTCAAACTAAAAAAGAAAGCTAACGTAAAGCAATGTTACAAACCAAGAAAGTAGGCGTTTGTCACGTCGGGTGAAAAGTTAAAACAAAAGAAAAAAAGGTAGGCATTTACGCTGATCTCAAAGAAAATACATCGGACCCCGTCTTTAAAACACCAGCACAAGATACTTGTCAAAACTATGCTGTACTTTACCACTAACTACAATTTTAAAAATCTAGACAGATAAAAAGATCTCCCAGCTGAATTTACGAAGCCTCCGTAAAACAACCTCCCAGCACAGCAGACACACTCAGAATGCTTACGTCCGGTCCCCACTCAAACCACTCCTTCTTCCTCTTTCACCGCCACCTACAGGGCAGGAGTGTGGAGCATTGACGTTAATGAAAACTAACTCAAACATAAGAGATAAAAGAAATACAAAAATAAAATTAATGATAATAATAAACTTAGTAGTGATTCTTTAAATCACTGTTTATCAACTCTTTGAGATACTTAATCTGTGAGTAGTGCGTAGAAACGCGTCTGGTGTCTGGCATCTGATGTCTTTGTGTTTACTGTTACGACCATGTCAGCGAAGCTTGTAAAACATCTAAAGGTTTTTGGGGTTTGCAACTCAACTGTAATCTAATTAGTTTTCCGGGGTTCTGGTGTTGTAAATCGTGTGCTGCAGGTCAGCTAAAGTAAAAAAAATAAAATAAAATGTTTGTGTATTCAGTGATCAAAGGGTGACAATTTCAACTTTATGGCTTAGGTCTGTGATCGCAAGGTTAGCTGAAAGTTCATTTACTGGTAAAAAGGATGTGAAATCTTTTAACAAGTCAGACCATAGAAAAATGTCGTTTAACAAAATATTGTTAACATCAACATAGACATACTGAGAATGCAAACAAGTACACAAACACAACCATACAATCATAAACACACACACACACTAATGTAAACATACAGAAAAAATGAACATGTAACCAAACAAATACAAATATACACTCAAACAAGTACATAAATACACAAACAAACAAAATAGGTCAAAAACACGAAAATACCTATATTAGATTGAAAATGAGTTGTCATAAGTTTTCTTTGAAACCAAAAGTGTTTGTTGCTACAAATGTCTCACAGAATTTTATACAATGGATTAGACGTCCTTTCTCACTTTCCAAATGGTGTTGTTAACCATGATGTTTAAAATAGTTTTAAAAAAGTATTATTTTTTAGCTTTCATGTAGGATTCATGTCAGCACTCAAATGTTTTTAGCAAGAGTCCAGAGACAGATGAAAATAGATGCATGAAGAGAAAAAAAATGTAAGAAGTTTTTAATGACAGACTAAATGGTTTCAAAACAATTGAGTTTATGCATTTCTCTTAAATGTGTGTACGGTAACCGTTGCATACATGAAGCAGAAGAAATACATAACCTCATAAACGCATTGTGGTTGATGTTAAACAATAAAATGAAATATTATTTATATATCATAACTTACTTTCTTTTCAAAACACAATAAACATTCTTATGTCTTTTTTAACTGTGAACAACCGGTTTGGTTGGAAAATAAAAAATAAATTAAAACATATTATTTTTCTAAGTTAGAATGCTTATAGTTTGTAGTAAAATCACATATATAAACTAAAACATTTTTCTTTCAAACCACACGGTTTTCACACACACACACACACACACACACACACACACACACACACACACACACACACACACACACACACACTCCTCACAAAACTGCCAACAAGGACCTTATGTTTTTGTTTTAACGTTTAGCTGTAGCTGAGACCTTGGTGGAATTATTTTACGCACAGTTTTGGGGATGTTACTATGAACTCTGTAATAGGTTATAGATCACAAATGACCCTATTAAAAATCTAAAAGGTTGTGCAACTATATCAATTTCTTTAAAAAGTAATGTAACTGATAACATTTGATTACATGTTTTAAGACTTGTAATGTTTTCAACCGTTAATCTTTTGAAACGTGTAAACAGGACGGGGTCAACATTAGAGTACTCGACAACTAATGACCGTCAGACTTTTCAAAATCCTTCATCACTTAAATTAGGATTGTGATCGTGATTTCATTTTAAAGCACAACCACCACAAAATCAGATTTGCTTGGAGATTAAATACATATTTAAAAACACAACAAGAAAGCTTAACAGCTATGATACTGTTTTGAAATCAGGTTTTTGCACAGCTATGAAGGGAAATGCCCCCAGGATCTAACAATGGGTTGGTAAAACAGTTCAATTTAACAAATATATATACATCAGCCAAATAGGAAATTAACATAGGTCTTTAACTCCTGAAACATCTGACTCATATTTTACAGTAGTTAAGGTAGTTTATGAAATATATCAATTAAATCTGTACGTGTGTGAAAAAATATTCAGCTGTAACATTTTTATAATTAACCGCAATTTAAATATTTTTTTCTCACTGACTGTAACTGAT
Source organism: Carassius carassius (assembly GCF_963082965.1). Taxonomy (NCBI): domain Eukaryota; kingdom Metazoa; phylum Chordata; class Actinopteri; order Cypriniformes; family Cyprinidae; genus Carassius; species Carassius carassius. The sequence goes on from NC_081755.1 coordinate 48,101,938, forward strand.
TACATTTATTTTTGTAATCAAAGGATATAATTTAGCTATATGTAACTAGTTGATCCCCCTAACAATGATTATGCGTTCTAACAATAATAGATGGTGAAAGAGTTCATTACCCTCTTTAACTTTAAAAATGCCGACAGTGTCGCTTAACACTAGTTTGGCAAACAAGGGTTTGCTCTTAAAACAACCACCAGACCCCGACTTGAAAGCACCGTAACAAGTATAGCTATTGCAGAAATTTATTATAGAGATGCAGTAAGATAAACTCTGGATGCACGATTGACCGACTTATGACATGTTTACCATATTATTACAAGGCCCTGCTTACCTAGTTTTATGATGAAATATGTCTGTAAAATAAACAAGCATACACACAATCTCCAGAATGGGGTCTGATGATGGGGGGGGGTTCATCATTTCATGATGAAGACAGACTGGATATTCAGACCACAGCAACAGGACACGATTGTCTTTTTCTAAAGATAAAGACAATTATTTGGTTTCAGGACACACAAATCCTAACGCCCCAATGGTTCACAAGATAACATAACAACGGTTGCTCCATTACAACATAGCCAACCCTATTTTAGCCTGTTTTAGCACATGTACAGTATATCGTATTATTCTTGAATGTAGGCGTTTAGTCTAAATATGTGTTAACAGTTATTTTATTGATATTATATGTGTTATATGTTTTTGTTTTACAAAGGGGTTCAATTTAATACGTTTAACTAATACCTCATTCAAACTATGTAGATCTTCAGGTCAGGGAACTACAATACCCATCATACACCTCAGGCTTCAAACATGACCGTCGTGGATACGTACTCGTATTGTATGTGGCAACGCTCTAAATCATTGGCCATCTGATTAAACGCATGCGCAGATAACCTAAATAAAAAGACGCACATTTCTACACTGTTTGTGAAGTATACGCTCCTTCCATGTTGTGATGTTACAAACCCTCTTTTTTGTGATCTGTTTTAGTGATGCAAAGTCCAATTCACTTCTGAAAAATGAATCATTTGGACAGTTTGGTTCAATGAACCGATTCATAGGGCCCTTAAGTCATTTTCGCAGTTATGTCAGTACACATTTTTTTCTTCTAACAACTCAAGAGTCATTTTATTTCCGTGAAGCATCTAAATAAATTTGTGTGAACACATATTGGTGATCATTATCATCTGTTCATTTAAGTTAATGCTGAATCATCTAAATAAAGTTAACTGGGTGAACACATATTGGTGGTTATTGTCTTTTGTTCATTTAAGTTAGTGATGTTTGTGTTCGCAGTTTTAGGCACAGTGCCTCTGTCGTTTGTTTAGCTTAAACATCATTTTTTAGTCAGTTACAAAGCTGTCAGGCATTAAGTTTTTGTATTTTTAACTAACCTAATTATGACAGGGTTACAGGTTTCGGGTGTTTTTGGTGAGTGTAAGAGGTGAAAACTTAAATGTGACCGTCGAGTAACGTTAGCTACTCAAACGAAGACAATTGTGTAAGTGTTCATTAAGATGCCGAAATGAAAATAAGCGTACAAATATTCATAATGACAATAAGTACAATATACCCTAAAAACACAATAGCCCGTGCTAAGTACACCTAAAATTTGCTAGAGTGGTGAGATATTTACGTTTACATTTATTCATTTAGCAGACGCTTTTATCCAAAGCGACTTACAGACGAGGACGGTGGAAGCAATCAAAACAACAAAAAGAGCAATGATATATAAGTGCTATAACAAGTCTCAGTTAGGTTAACACAGTACACGAAGCATGGGCTTTTAAATAATATAATAAATAAAAAGAAAACAGATTGAATAAAAAAGAATAGAGCGAGCTAGTGTTAGAGGTCTTTACACACACACACACACACACACACACACACACACACACACACACACACACACACACATATTAATAGATATAAACCGCAATGTTTTTCATAGCGTTACACTTTGAAACCAGAACGATATGTTTCCATGATTTTGTTAGCTCCTTCTGTTTGAATCTGTTTACCGTAGTTTTCACCATCCTAATTGCAATGGTTTGGTCTTACGCTTAGGGCCTTATACGACTCGTTTTCCCAGTTTTTGGTCTCGTGTTAGTGGGTCTCTTTGTTCATACAAAGCAATATTTCTGTGAATTTGGGTATTAAAATATTGCTTTAAACATCGTCTTCATTCGAGACGTTTACTTAACATTATTATATTATCCTTTATATCATCCTAGTTTATATCAGATATAAGATATGTTGCTTATTATTATTGAATTGTTAACAAACAAAAAAGTTTCTGAACTCAGAGAACAGAATAGCGTGTGAAGTGGATCAATCTTTTATTTCAGCACTATATTGTTGAATATACATCGGTGTAGTGAAGAAAATGATCAAATTGTCATTAAAAACAAATAGTACTCATGACATTACAGGCAATCTAACCAGAATAGAAAATCTCTGCTGATTAACATGTTTTGCTCCAATATAAAATCAACCAACGATGCAACAATTTCACAGGTCATATAATCTTAATTTTTGGAAGCCAACAGCACACATTGATCTGTTACAGAAGTACACAGATAGAGATCATCTGTTTTTACGGTGCTCATCAGCGCTACTGCATTTACCCTCCATGGGTCTTTGTGAAGCGTCAGACGACTTTTTCAGAATTCGATTCTTTCCAAGGCATAAACTTTGCCCCTAATTGATACAGAACTTTGTTGAATGCGCATGTACTGTTTTAATTCACTATGAATTTCCGGTTTATTGATTTATTGTATAGTTTATTGTTCACAGCAGGCAACTGTAGCGTTTATCAGACGGTCTTTGTTGGTTTTAGTGATCGGACCCACCCTCAACCCCCTTGTATGATGTACACGATGGGGGATTGTCATCAGGAAGTCATAAACATTGGTCACGCCCAAGATAAGTTTCACTCAAGTCGACCGTGATATTTTGGTTTATGATTAAAAGGTTGGATAATAATAATTAGCAACGTTCTTATATCTTATATCTGATATAAACTAGGATAATATAAAGGATAATATAATGATGTTAAGTAAATGTCTCAAACGGTTACCGTACACACATTCAAGAGAAATGCATAAACTCAATTGTTTTGAAACCATTTAGGCTGTCATTAAAAACCTCTTACATTTTTTTTTGTTCATGCATCTATTTTCATCTGTCTCTGGACACTTGCTAAAAACATTTGAGTGCTGACATGAATCCTTCATGAAAGCTAAAAAATAAAAAAAATTTATTAAAGAAAACTTATGACAACTCATTTTCAATCTAATATAGGTATTTTCGTATTTGTGATCCATTTTGTTTGTTTGTGTATTTATGTACTTGTTTGAGTGTATATTTGTATTTGTTTGGTTACATGTTCATTTTTTCTGTATGTTTACATTAGTGTGTGTGTGTGTTTATGATTGTATGGTTGTGTTTGTGTACTTGTTTGCATTCTCAGTATGTCTATGTTGATGTTAACAATATTTTGTTAAACGATATTTTTCTATGGTCTGACTTGTTAAAAGATTTCACATCCTTTTGACCAGTAAATGAACTTTCAGCTAACCTTGCGATCACAGACCTAAGCCATACAGTTGAAATTGTCACCTTTGATCACTGAATACACAAACATTTTTTTTTTTTTTTACTTTAGCTGACCTGCAGCACACGATTTACAACACCAGAACCCCGGAAAACTAATTAGATTACAGTTGAGTTGCAAACCCCAAAAACCTTTAGATGTTTTACAGTCTTCGCTGACATGGTTGTAACAGTAAACACAAAGACATCAGATGCCAGACACCAGACGCATTTCTACGCACTACTTGAGATGAAATATTTAGCCTTTCCTGTAATGTTGTAAAAGTTTCTTTGGCAAGAAAAGCCCATCTTGACATATCACATTCATTCCTGTTTAATATTTGTATGTCTAAACGCATGTTTTAATTGATATAGCAACGATATAGCAATGATAGAAGTTAATATTGACAACATAAAAGACGTATTCAAGAATTTAGACTACTAAAGTATGTGTGAGTGACTTATTAAAATTAAATAAAACAACACTTTTTCCAACAAGGAATTTTTGTTGAGATTAAAAAATTAAATCGTATAGGTTAACCTAATTTTAAAGTAAAAACATCTGTCTAATATTAAAACCAAGTAGAATGTTTTCATCAAATGAGAACTGATGTGTTGTTATTAAAAACATTACTTTGTTTAATTCTTTTAACATACATTTAAACCTTTGTGACCAACATTATTAGGGAGGTGGGGGAAGTGTTAGTGTGTGTTTTTTATTTTTTATTTGATGCTTTAAACTGGTAGATTTACAAATACGGTCTGAGATTACACTCAATTTTTGTTTACACTCTGTACATCATAAAACAAAATAAATGTAAAATAAATAAAACAACACTTAAGAAAAAAGAAAAATATAATGATAAAGAAAATGTAGGGGGTGTGGTGGGGGGTGGGTGAAGTAACAGATTTTCACATTAAGAAACCAAAGTCCTCTAATGAAGAATACAAAAATCTTGCTTTGGGACTTTTCATTCCTTTGAACATCTCCAAATACATCACAAATTCCTCTTTAAACGCCACTAAACGTGGTGGAATTTTGAAAAACATACATTTATGAATGTAGAATTTCATGGCAGAAGTTAATATTAACAAAATAAAAGACATATTCAATGATTAAGGCTACTAAAGTAAGTGTGAGTGGATTATTAAAATAAAATAAAACATCAAGGACATAAAACATCTTTTGTTTAGATTAAAAATAAAGAGCATATAGGCTAACCTAGTTTTAAAGTAACTCATATACATAGATGTATCTAAAGATCCTGAAACAGTCCATACAGCAGCAGCAGCTATATATGTTCCAAGGGTTAGGTATAGAATACCAGAAACAACATCTAATCATCCGTCTGTTTATACTACAGAAATGATTGTCATATTTTTGGCTCTTCAGTGGGGGTTGAACACATTAATATACCTAAAGTAGTCATATGTTCAGACTCATTTTCAGTACTATCAAGTTTAAAGAGTGGTGAAGCTTCTACTAGACAATACATTTTGTCAATCATTTTACAGAGTTTGTTCAGTTTACAAGCAAAACAAATATTTATTTTGTATGGATACCCACACATATAGGTAATGAAGGTAATGAAAGTAGTGGACCAGATAAAAGCATTAAAATGTCAGACATCGTATTTAATACTCCAATAAGTAAATTAGAAATAAAAAGTCTAATTAAATATATTAAAAAAAAGATACGTGTCAAATTAAATTGGGGGGGGGGGGGGGGGGGATTGGTGAGAATAAAGGACGGCATTTATATAATATTCAAAGAACAGTTGGAAATGAAAGGAGAATTTTGGGGATAGAAAGGAAGATCTCGCCATAGAATTGGACACATTGCACTTAATCAGTCATTATTTATAAGATGAAATACATGTGTCTGGACTTTTTGTTAAATGTGATCTTCTGAAACAGTTTAACCTATTTTAATAAAATGTAAAAGATATGACAATGAAAGATTACAACTTACAGAAGCACTTAATATAGAAATAAATCAGACCTCATTTTAGATTTTGTTAAATAAAGATGTGTCTATAGAAATGTTTCACAGATTAAGTATCTCAAAGAGTTGATAAACAGTATTTAAAGAATCACTACTAAGTTTATTATTATCATTAATTTTATTTTTGTATTTCTTTTATCTCTTATGTTTGAGTTAGTTTTCATCAACGTCAACGCTCCACACTCCTGCCCTGTAGGTGGCGGTAAATGCACCTAAAGCCTTGCGTGAAAGAGGAAGAAGGAGTGGTTTGAGTGGGGACCGGACGTAAGCATTCTGAGTGTGTCTGCTGTGCTGGGAGGTTGTTTTACGGAGGCTTCGCAAATTCTGCTGGGAGATCTTTTTATTTTCTTTCGTTTAACTCTCTGTCAGTAACAGTCTAGATTTAAAAAATTGTAGTTAGTGGTAAAGTACAGCATAGTTTTGACAAGTATCTTGTGCTGGTGTTTTAAAGACGGGGTCCGATGTATTTTCTTTGAGATCAGCGTAAATGCCTACCTTTTTTTCTTTTGTTTTAACTTTTCACCCGACGTGACAAACGTCTACTTTCTTGGTTTGTAACATTGCTTTACGTTAGCTTCTTTTTTTAGTTTGAGTCAATCTAACGTTACCGGAGACGTCGTAACACTTTGTTGTGAGATGTTTTTTTCTTTTGTTTAACTCTCTGTCAGTAACAGTCTCGATTTTTTTTAATTGTAGTTAGTGGTAAAGTACTGCATAGATTTGACAAGTATCTTGTCTGATGTATTTTCTTATAGATCCGCGTAAATGCCTACCATATTTTTTCTTTTGTTTTAATTTTTCATCCCGACGTGACACAAGCCAACTTTTCTGGTTTGTATCGTTTCTTTACATTCGCTTCTTTTTTTAGTATGAGGTAAGGTACAAATGCTAAAACTCTGTTACCTAGTTTTCTAACTTGTAACAAAACAGCTTTTTAAATTGTAATACTACAAGCTCTCACATCTTTTTCACGTGTTGCTTAACAAAACTTATCTGTTAGTTTTTGACTTGTTTAGTTGTTTTAGATAAATAACCAGTAACCTGGTTTTCTTTTTATTTAATTTGTAACAACTTTAACACCGTTTTTACACTACCAAGTACGGAAAAAAAACCGACCATTACATTGTTTCCATCTCGTCTGTGTTTATAACCTTTTTCTGATAGTTTTGACTTGTTTAGTCGTTTTACATAAATATCCAGTAACCTAGTTTTCTTTTTAACTTTAGAAACGTTTTTACACCTTTTTAAACTGCAATGCTACAAGCTCTCATGTCTTTTTCACGTGTTGCTTAACGAAACATGTCTGATAGTTTTTTGACTTGTTTAGTTGTTTTAGATAAATAACCAGCAACCTGGTTTTCTTTTTATTTCATTTGTTACAACTTTAACAACGTTTTTACATTTTTCCAAGTAGGACAAAAAACGATCATTACATTCCATTTCTGTTTGTGTTTATAACCTTTTTCTTGAAATGCACTGTGTACTTAAAACCTTAATAAAAACTTATACCATTTTCATGATTTCACCCCTTTTCAGAGTTTAAAAAGCACATAGATCCCAACACAACTCCCACCGAAATTCCTTCTTGGGTTCATAAGTTCATATTTATGTCACTGGGATGTACAGGGAGGGGAGGGGGGGGGGTGTTTATGACCCTCATCAATCAAATTTTTGGAGACAAGCCGCCCTTTACCCTCTCTCACAAACACCAATCCTGAGCTTGGTTCCCTTAAGTACATTTGTACTTTGTGTTATTCCACTCCAAACACATCAGTTTACAATGGAAAGTAAATGGCATTTGAAATGTTTAGACACTGTCAAAAGCTGGCTTGTTAAACCATTGTTATTCACTATTGTTTGATTGATTTATTAATATTTATCTCCTTTTACTAATTCAGATGGACTGTAGGAGCCATTTATATATTCACCTTCTCTGGATAGGTTAATATAGCTATTATTATTCTAGCCACTGGGTGGGAGTGTTGCACTATGTGTGACACGTCACTGGGAGGTAGATATATTTACAGGTGTTGCAATTAGTTAGGAAAGGGTGTGGATGGAACACACGGTTCTTACCGTAGCCATGAGCACTCAGGTTACCAACAGCACGACAGCACTTTAATATTCAGCACTGGGTGAAGTATCATTTTATGTAAATTATCCCTTTATTTTACCTTCATAATAAACGGGAACACCACCCAAAGAGAGCTAATGTTTGGACTCAGAATTTTCTGCTACATGTTGAGAACACCATGCCATCTATGCCAAGGCTTATAGGATAGCCTCAACATAGACTGAAACCCAATGATTTCATTAACACACCCGATTCTATTGACACAAGTCTCCTTCTGGTGTGTGAGGTCACCAGGCCTAAACTTGGCCGTGTCTATATCATGTAGAAATTGGAATCTTGGAGAAATTCAAGTCGCCGCCAAATCCGGTCGCAATCCAGGTCGCTCCGCTTAGATTGTGTTTTTATTTACCTACTTTTGCTTTCTCTTTTTATACACATACGTCTGCACTGATCATTTATGACAAATAAACACTTTTGGACATTGGACACCACTTCACTGACCTGTTTCAGTACACTTTATCCTCCAACCCATCGTGGCTATCTGAGATTCTCCGGAACGCCGAGATGAACAATGGCCTCCTGAATAACCACCCGAGGCGACGGATCAAGAAACGCCGCGGGAAACGCGAGTTTACATCAATCATCATCACTGCTGTTTACATCCCACCACAAGCAGACACCGGCTTGTCTTTGTCTGAGCTTCACAATGCGCTCAGCGGCAACATCAAAAAACATCCTGACGCTGCGATTATCATCGCTGGGGACTTTAACAAAGCCAACCTCAGGCAAGTTATGGCTAATTTCTATCAACATGTATCCCTGTCCAACCAGAGGAGCGAATACACTGGATCATTGCTCCCCTTAAAAAGCCTACAAAGCTCGCTCACTACCGGCTTTCGACAAATCGGACCATGCCACCATTTTACTCACACCGGAAAACAAACAAAGGCTCTTTCAAGATCCCCCGGTGCAGAGGGTGGTGACTCGATGGTCCGCCCACTCAGAAGCCATGCTACAGGTGGCTCTTGATGACTTAGACTGGGACATGTTTCGAGCAAGTTCATCTGACGTCAACGAGTTCACGGATGTTTCATTAAGCTTTGTAAACACGCTAGCCGAACAAGCTATGGTTACAATAACTATAAGGACCTTTTCTAATCAGAAACCATGGGTGGACAGAACAATCCATGCAGCAGTAAACAAACGCACTGCTGCTTACAACGCCGGTCTTCTGTCAGGAAACATGAGCGAGTACAAATTCACAGTAAGAGCCGCCAAACACAGATACAGGGAACGCATAGAGTCACATTTCCAGCTAAATGACTCCCGACGCATGTGGCAAAGACTAAGGACCATCTGTGACTTTGAAAATAAATCCTCTGCAGAGGTGAGAGCAGATCCGTCGCTGACTGAAGAGCTAAACACTTTCTACGGCCGCTTTGAAAACAATTTAAGCAGCGCGAATCTGCCGATCAGCATTTCAGGAAGCAGCAGTCAGAGCAGCAATAATCATGTGATCACCGTGTCGGAGGACGAAGTTCGGAGGGCTCTAAAGCGAGTGAATGTAAGGAAAGCAGCTTGACCTGATGGGATTTCTGGCCATGTTCTGCGGTCCTGCGCTGATCAGCTCGCTGGTTTGTTTACATCCATTTTTAATGAGTCTCTTGCTACCTCCTTCTAAATATCAGTCATCATCCCTGTGCCTAAGACCAATAAACCCTCTTGTCTGAATGACTATTATCCAGTTGCCCTCACATCAGTAGTCATCAAGGTCTTCGAGGGACTGGTTAAAAACATCATCTGCTCCTCCATTCCGGATACTTTAGACCCTCTTCAGTTTGCCTATCGCCCCAACAGATCCACTGATGATGCCATCTCTCACATCCTGCACTCTTCTCTCACACACATTGACAGCAATAACAGGAACTATGTAAGACTGCTATTTATCGACTATAGCTCAGCTTTCAATACTATAGTCCCCATCAAGCTGACTTCTGAACTCATGGACCTCGGCCTGAATTCTTCACTCTGCAACTGGATTATTGATTTCTTCTCCGGCAGACCTCAAGTGGTGAAACTAGGCAAGTACATCTCCAACTCCATCACCCTGAACATAGGAGCCCCACAGGGGTGTGTCCTGAGTCCCCTGCTCTACTCTCTCTACACACATGACTGCGTGTCTTCACACAGCGTCACATCGATAATCAAATTTGCTGATGATAGTGTGGCTCTGGGCCTCATTCACAACAATAATGAGACTGCATATTTGGATGAGGTAGAGAAATTTACATCATGCTGCCAGGACAACTGTCTCTCTCTGAATGTGAGCAAAACTAAAGAACTGATTGTTGACTTCAGGAAGAGACAGCAGTAGCCCTATACACCTCTTATAATCAGCGGGACACCTGTGGAGAGGGTGAGCAGTTTCAAGTACCTTGGTGTAAACCATACCACACCATATATGAAATAATGGCAATATTTTTACCCAATATTTAATCATGATGATTAGCCTTTTGCATCGACATATTGATGCTAAGGGTTTCTTATTTAAAGCAGTGGAGGACCCTGCACTTTAAAAAGCGACACCAAAGTGTCTTGACCAGGTGTCAAAATATGACAAGTTGGGAGTGAGACTGTGTTGCTTGTATCGATTTGATCTGATATCTCTGAATTGGCTATGTAATTTGCATACTACATATTTACCTGACTTGTTACATTTGAATTTATTCTGATTTACTCTGAGATTATTGACTCTAGTTAATTAAGTCTATAACACTGCAAATCTACGCTCAGGTTATTAATAGTACTAAAATTATTTTTATGATGTTTTAGAGCTCCAACATGTTGGCATTAGTTATGTACTGTATACGTAGACTGTAGAGGCTATTGTTTTTTTTTTGTTTGTTTGTTTTTTTGTTTAGAGCACAAGTTTGTTGTTGACCAACCTAAATTCAGGTCAGCTTCAACCTTTGAATACTATAATATTATTCTAACTCGCATGATTATATAAATTTACCATTAGAGGAAGTTAAGTTGGTCAACTTGGTTCTATAGTAATGGTCATGACTTCTAGTTAGATACAGTCTTACCTTAATTAATTGTGTACAGATCTTTGGGAAATAAATAATGTATTCTAGAAGGAACAAAGTATGGCATGGAAAGGTTAAGGAATTACAGCTCTTTTATATTACCTCCCCCTTTTTTCAAGAGACAATAAGTAATTGGACAACTGACAGCTATTTCATGGATGGGTGTGGGTTATTCTTCCATTATTTCTTCATCAATTGAGCAGGAAAAAGGTCTGTAGTTGATTCTAACGCCCTGCTTCACACATACTCCGTCTGCAGTGCCTATGCGTTGCGTATTTTTTTACGCACCCATGTTAATGGATTCCAGCATTCACACTGCACGCGGTTGCGGTTTGTCAGTGCGTTCCAGGAGCAGTGCGTCTGCAGCAGTGCAGCAATCGTTTACGTACCGAGTCTATTTTTGCTGTGCTGCATGCGCTGAATTAAAGTGACAGAGCAATGTTCGTGGGAAAAATGAACATGGATTGACACGGAAATGCAGTCATTTCACAATAAATGTATACTAATTAAAGCCTACCTGTTTCACACACAACACATGGGTTTTGGCTAGATTTAAAACAAGAAAAAGAGCAACTTTAGAGAAACAAGGCAACATTATATATGCACTTTTATAGAGGCAGAAAAACAAAGTTATTTAAGACCCGTTGGATTGCGTGTAATAAAGATTTAAATGCAAAAGGCATGAGAGTCGACTGTTTCTGTCAGTGGTGAGTTTTAATTTTAAATGTAAGTGATATCCTAATAAGAAAAGTAGGCTAATGTTGTGTTTAAATGTGTTGCAGCTTGTTTCAGCAACTTATTATAAAAACCTAGCAGTCAAATGCAATGCGTTGTTTATATTTGAATTTAAATATGTCTATGAAAGATTGTTACTGTACTGTGATGAAAGAGTATCACAATGCTGAAAAAGCTTTTTTTTTTTTTACATGATTTGATATCAAAATAATGGACAAATGTTGTGTTTTGTGGCCTAAACAGCCGCGGATCAATATCGGACTGCAAACGCATCCTGTGTGAAAGCACAATGAGTCCGTGCTGCTTCAGCACCACATACGTAACATAATCCGTCTGCAGTGCGTATGCAGTCCGTGTGTATGTGAAACAGGCGTAGTGTGCCATTTGCATTTTGGATGCAGTTGCTTTGAACCATCATGCAGTCAAAGGATCTCTCCATACAAGTGAAACAGAAAATTGTTAGACTTAAAAAGCAAAACAAATCCATCAGAGAGATAGCAGGAACATTAGGAGCGGCCAAATCAACAGTTTGGTACATTCTGAGAAAAAAGACCACATTGGTGAGCTCAGCAACATAAAAAGTGATGGATGATCAGAGAATCCTCTGGTAAAGAAAAACTCTTTCACAACATCTAGCCAAGAGAAGAACACTCCAGGAGGTAAGCATGTCTCTGTCAAAGTCTACAATCAAGAGAAAACTTCACCACAAGGTACAAACCATTCTTAAACCTCAAGAATATAAAGGCCAGATAAGACTTTGGCAAAAGCTCTGATGTCCTCGTTCGAACTTCAAATGATGGGGCTGATGATCATGGCTGCAGGGAGTATAGGCACAGGGTCAGATGGAGTTTCAGGGGATTGTAGATGAGAGAGAGCATCAGCCTTACAGTTCCGGTTTCCAGGGTGGCTGAATCATAATAAAGTGAATAATAGGGCCCAGCGGGCCTCCCGGGGATTTACTCATCAGGTATCACTTAGGTATTGGAGATTTTTATGATCTGTAATGACAGTAAATGGGTGGTTAGCTCCCTCCAGCCAATGTCACCATTCATCCAGAGCAAGCTTGATAGCTAACAACTCCCTGTTCCCGATGTTGTAATTTTGTTCCGCTGGGGTCAGTTTCCTGTGCAAGTCTGGAGGCTCACCGAACTGCTGGGACAGCACGACTCCTACGCCGGAGGCGTCTACTTTAACCACAAATGGAAACTCAGGATTCAGGTGGCGAAGGTTGGAAGCCATGCTGAAGGCTTCTTTGAGTGCTTGGAAGGCTTCGTGGGCGGTGGAAGTCCAGGACAAGGACTTGGGCTTTCCTTTGAAGGAGGGTGGTCAATGGAGCTGTATGTAGACTGTATGTAGAATCTTAAAGTGTCGATAGAAGTTAGCAAATCCCAAGAACCTCTTGAGTTCCTTCACAGACTGCGGAACTGGCCACTCTGTGATGGCGGTTACCTTCCCTTGGTCCATCTGGATACTTTCTGGGCTGATGTTATAGCCGAGGGACTGTACCGTGGAGCGGTAGAGTTCACATTTCTCCAGCTTCAGGAATAGATGGTATTGTAGTAGCTTCTGTAGGATCTGCGTAACTTGATGGCGATGTTTGGCCAGGTTCCGGGAATATATGAGTATATCATCAATATACGCGATGACTGACTTGTGGAGGAATTCCCGGAACACCTTGTTCATAAACCCTTGGAAGACAGAGGGGGTGTTGGCGAATCCATACGGCATAACGCAGTATTCGTAGTGTCCAGAAGGTGTAATGAAGGCCATCTTCCTCTCATCACCTTTTATGTATATGAAAGAGGTTACAGACACTCAGTAGGTCCAGCTTGGAGAAGATGTGATAAGTGGTGATAAGTGCTCAAGAGAGCTGCTTCATTCCATCCACTAGCCGCCACCAAAGATCGAAACTGGATAGTACAGTATATTCACTGGTCAATGTTTCTCCCTGACACAACCGCGTAAACTGCGTACTATAATTAACAAATAGCGTTGAAATATTTTATATCACTATTTTTTAATATTATACAACCCGAATTCCGGAAAAGTTGGGACGTTTTTTAAATTTTAATAAAATGAAAACTAAAGGAATTTCAAATCACATGAGCCAATATTTTATTCACAATAGAACATAGATAACGTAGCAAATGTTTAAACTGAGAAATTTTACACTTATATCCACTTAATTAGCTCATTTAAAATTTAATGCCTGCTACAGGTCTCAAAAAAGTTGGCACGGGGGCAACAAATGGCTAAAAAAGCAAGCAGTTTTGAAAAGATTCAGCTGGGAGAACATCTAGTGATTAATTAAGTTAATTGATATCAGGTCTGTAACATGATTAGCTATAAAAGCTTTGTCTTAGCTTTGTCTTGGCTCTCCAATCTGTGAACGACTGCGTAAAAAAATTGTGGAAAACTTTAAAAACAATATTCCTCAACGTCAAATTGCAAAGGCTTTGCAAATCTCATCATCTACAGTGCATAACATCATCAAAAGATTCAGAGAAACTGGAGAAATCTCTATGCGTAAGGGACAAGGCCGGAGACCTTTATTGGATGCCCGTGGTCTTCGGGCTCTCAGACGACACTGCATCACTCATCGGCATGATTGTGTCAATGACATTACTAAATGGGCCCAGGAATACTTTCAGAAACCACTGTCATGCAAAAAGGAAGCCATATGTGAACATGGTCCAGAAGCGCTGTCGTGTCCTGTGGGCCAAGGCTCATTTAAAATGGACTATTTCAAAGTGGAATAGTGTTTTATGGTCAGACGAGTCCAAATTTGACATTCTTGTTGGAAATCACGGACGCCGTGTCCTCCGGGCTAAAGAGGAGGGAGACCTTCCAGCATGTTATCAACGTTCAGTTCAAAAGCCAGCATCTCTGATGGTATGGGGGTGCATAAGTGCATACGGTATGGGCAGCTTGCATATTTTGGAAGGCTCTGTGAATGCTGAAAGGTATATAAAGGTTTTAGAGCAACATATGCTTCCCTCCAAACAACGTCTATTTCAGGGAAGGCCTTGTTTATTTCAGCAGGACAATGCAAACCACATACTGCAGCTATAACAACAGCATGGCTTCGTCGTAGAAGAGTCCGGGTGCTAACCTGGCCTGCCTGCAGTCCAGATCTTTCACCTATAGAGAACATTTGGCGCATCATTAAACGAAAAATACGTCAAAGACGACCACGAACTCTTCAGCAGCTGGAAATCTATATAAGCCAAGAATGGGACCAAATTCCAACAGCAAAACTCCAGCAACTCATAGCCTCAATGCCCAGACGTCTTCAAACTGTTTTGAAAAGAAAAGGAGATGCTACACCATGGTAAACATGCCCCGTCCCAACTATTTTGAGACCTGTAGCAGAAATCAAAATTGAAATGAGCTCATTTTGTGCATAAAATTGTAAACTTTCTCAGTTTAAACATTTGCTATGTTATCTATGTTCTATTGTGAATAAAATATTGGCTCATGTGATTTGAAAGTCTTTTAGTTTTCATTTTATTAAAATTTAAAAAACGTCCCAACTTTTCCGGAATTCGGATTGTAAACAAGCATGCACCTTTTAGGAAATATAAAATTAAAGGCCGTGATAATCTGTGGTTTTCAGAGAAATTGTTTGATTTAATTTATGACCGTGATCTTGCTTGGTCAATGGCAAAGAAATCCAAAAATAGTTCAGACTGGCAAAATTTTAGGCACCTGAGAAACAAATGTGTCTCTCAAATACGTAAAGCAAAATCAGATTTTTATGTAAATGAATTATGTGATAGCTCAGCTAATCCCTCAAAATTTTGGAAAGTTATAAAATCACTGTCCTCTGACGCTAGGGATACTGTTATGCCAAATATTGAAGTTAAACGATAAAATTATTATAGACAAGAAAAGTATGTTAGATTCCCTGAATCAGCACTTTATATCTTCTGTGTTGTTGTTTGCGCATTCAACAAAACATCAGAGGAGACAAGAGGATGACTCTTTGTCTAGGGAAAATGTACCTATTGATTTTGAACTTGTTTGTATTGGAACAAAGGAGGTGTATGATGCTCTAATAGGGTTAAATACTAAGAAATCTTCTGGTCCAGATGGGTTGGATCCATACTTTTTAAATATTGCTGCTGAACATATTGCAGAACCTTTGACACACATTTTCAACTTGACCATTGAAACTGGATTAATACCAAGTGTTTTGAAGTCAGCATATGTCACTCCTTTATTAAAGGGTGGTGACTGATCAAACCCAAATAATTATAGGCCTATATCTAAGCTATCTGTTTTAGCCAAGGTTTTAGAAGGGCTTATAAGTGACCAGTTAAAAGACTACTTATTAACAAAAAATATTTTACATGATTCGCAATCGGGTTTTCGTAAAAATCATAGCACTGTCACTGCCACTATGAAAGTGTTAAATGATTTTGTAAGTGCTATTGATTCTAAAGATTATTGTGCTGCACTGTTTTTAGATCTTTCAAAAGCATTTGACACAGTTGACCACTATGTTCTGTCTCAGAGATTGGTGGATATTGGAATGTCTCCAAAAGCTGCCAAATGGTTTGGCAACTATTTGAGTGGCAGAACACAAAGTGTTCATGTTGATGGTGTGTCCTCAAACTCATTATTTATACAAAATGGTGTTCCCCAGGGGTCCATTTTGGGTCCCATTTTATTTACTATTTATATAAATGACTTGTGTAAAAATGTAACAAATGCTAAATGTCATTTTTATGCGGATGATACTGTTTTGTATTGTTCTGCTCAGTGTAGTGGAGTAACTAGTTACATGTAACGGCGTCATGTAATTTAATTACAAAATTAATGTAACTGTAATTAGTTACAGTTACTAAGAAAAAATGAGTAATTAAATTACAGTTACTTATGAAATTGAACGATTACAAAGTGGATTACATTTAAATATTTACACACATCCACATACAGATTTAACTGATATCTTTCCCAAATTGCACTGACTATTCTGAGACATACCGCCCTAATAATTTCCGGGATGCGGAAATACAGTCTGGGTAGGGGTTTGATCCGTCAGACGGAGCGAAATCGCAAGGAAGAGTATGTGGAATCTGGGGCCACAGCTATGCTAGGCGATAGCAGCGTCCATAGCAACCAAAACGTTGCAGTTTCACGTTATTCTGGCGAGATCTGAAAAATCTTCGCAACAACGAACAAGCGAGTGATTATGTACATTCACTGAGTGAATATTATGAAAATAAAATATATATTTCTCGCTAGAAATGTAATCAAAACGTATTTTTATGCAGAAACTAACTCAAAATATTGTTTTTTTCACTAAAAATGAGAGAAATGTCCGCCATGTTTCTTGTTCTCACGGTCGGAATCTTGAAAGTCACGTGACTTGGACGCAAAACAATAGGAAAAGAATAGGCAAAAAAACGTAACAGTCATACAATTCCAGGGCCATTATTGTAACCCCTAACTGCTTTTCTAAATCAAGGAAAACAGAAGATGCTAGTCAAATTGCTACACTAGATGAGAAAGTAATTGAACGGGTATCAGTATATAAATATCTTGGTTTCCTTTTAGAAGAAAGTTTGTCATTCAAACAGCATATAGAGGTTCTAATAAAAAGAGTAAAGTTGGGTTTCTATTATAGAAACAAAGGATGTTTCTCTTTTAGTACAAGAAAAACACTTATACAAACAACATTTATCTCAATGCTGGATTATGGTGATATTTTATATATGCATGCAAACAAAACTCCTTTGAAAATGCTGGATTCAATATATCATGCAGCACTAAGATTTGTGACTAATTCCAATTTTTTCGTACTCATCATTGCAACCTGTATGAGAGTGTTGGTTGGCCATCTCTGCACAATCACAGGCTGGAACACTGGTATATTTTTCTTTTTAAGGCCATACTTGGTAAATTGCCTCCTTACTTATGTTCTCTTCTGACTCCAAAAGTCACTACCAGGAAGTGTAATCTTAGATCATATGGCCAAATCATGTATGATATTCCACGAACGCAAACTGTCTTAGGTGAAAGTGCTTTTAAAGTTTTTGCACCTTTTTCCTGGTATAAATTGCAGAATAAGGTAAAATTTGACTATTTAATGAATATGTTGAGATGATGTTTAAATTGCCAAAATGTCTTTTTCTGTTAAATGTCTGTATATGTATTTTTTTTTAAATGGAACTATTATTCTGCCGTCTTGGCCAGGATTCCCTTGAAAAAGA
Source organism: Carassius carassius (assembly GCF_963082965.1). Lineage (NCBI taxonomy): Eukaryota > Metazoa > Chordata > Actinopteri > Cypriniformes > Cyprinidae > Carassius > Carassius carassius. The sequence continues at coordinate 48,119,647 of NC_081755.1, forward strand.
GATTCTGAATCTCAATGGGATTATTTCCTGGTAAAATAAAGGTAAATAAATAAATAAACAACGCATTAGTTGATTGGTGACAGAAATGTAATATTTAGAGGAGCCGAATACTTCCTTGAAGTGAGTGGTGAAAGCTTCATAAGAGTTATTCATGACACTATTAGCATCCCATATGGCCTTTGCCCACTGCAGACCTTCTTTCCACTGCAGAATGTCTGCAAGAGCAGGTGACAGGGGATCCATATAGTTGTTTTGTAAGGTCCAGTTTTCTGTCACTAACCATGATACCAGCAGGGGGTTTAGTAAAAGTTTATTTACAGGATGCAGTATGACAATGAAATGGTAAATTGCTGAATGGATAAATCCCAGAGCTCTGGAGAGTTAGACAGGGGGAGACATCAATGGAGAATCATAAGAGATTGTCCATGGGGATCTGAGGGCAAATAAAGAACACTGTTGTGAACGGTAGACCGGACACCGGAGTACTGGCATGATGATGGCTTTATCCAGGTGAGTGATTGCTGGGTGCAGGTCCCGGTGATTAGCAGTGTTGGGAAGGTTACTTTGGAAATGTAATAGGTTACAGATTACAAGTTACCCTGTTTAAAATGTAATAGTAGTGTAACTTTTTCAATTACTTTATTAAAGTAATGTAACTAATTACTTTTGAGTACTTTTTGATTACTTTTCTAAATTTGTGAAAATTAAAGAATAATAAATAAAAGCATATACATCAACTTAAATACAGTTATCTAATAAGCATGTGACGTATTCTGTGTAATAAACTCCTGAAACATTGGTGTTTTTTTAAACTGCTGTCTCTTTGTATATGATGATAGTTTTCTCAAAATAAGTAAAATGCACATTAAGTGACACAGAGCAGTTCTAGAAATTATGTTTATGTGCTCGTGTACTCCTATATTGAGATGGCAGAGGTTGAAAACACTGCGAGCTTCAGTAGGCCAATGTGTAGTAAATGAAACCATGTCTTTGCCATTAATTTACAGGAGGAGCGGACTGGGAAAAAAATTCAGACTGGAAAATTCAAACTCATACAAACAAATTCATGGACAAAACTATTTTTTTGTATGGACCTGACATAAAAAAAGGTTTAAATCTTTAATTTGGGGACATGCAAAATAATTTAAAGTTCTCTCCTGAACGGCACCTTCACTTCTATTTTTCTCTTCAGTCTCTTTATTTTGCCCTGTTATCCATCTCTCTCATGACTTTAATACTCAAGATTGAACAAAACTATACTTTACAATACAATACTCTACAATACTACAATATCTTTATAGAAAAATCCTAATACTGTACACGAGTCATGTTTTTCCCTTACAAAAATTAACCATGCTTTTATTAGCCTATATAAAAGTAAAATAACCTTGTTTTGTTTTTGTTTTTTTGCAAATGGATTTGTATTTATTTTTAAATAAATACATTTGTAAACTAATTTTACATTTTTGGTTACCACATTTAAACAATAGTAACCATTTTCTCTGGATTTATAGTTAAATATTAAAATGTAAATGTTCGTAAGGGTTGTGTTGTTGTCTGTCGTAGCTCCCCCTAAACCTATAATAAAATCGGACTTTTTTTCAGATAAATTCCTACTGTAACATTACAACTGATAATAATGATGTCCTTTATATAGTATTTTGAGTGATGACTGATGAGCAACGTGCTGCTGCTTGATTAAATAAATTAAAAAAACAAAGACAAAAAAGCATCTTTACAGATGAAACTGACCTGAAACCCTGAACAGTATAGTTCTGCTTCTCTGCTCCAGCTGTGCACTTCTACAGTCCACTCTCTCGCATTGATTACTCTGAGTCTGATCCAAACCGTTTGGTGGAGGCGCGGAGAGCGCGCGAGTCATGACTAACACTTCATGACTTATTAGAGATTTAATTATCAAATGGCGGATTCGCAAATGATCGCTTTAGTACATTCGGCAGGCAATTAATAATGATATTAAATAGTTGGTCAAAATCGGCTGCCAGGCCACCGGGAATTGTCCCGGTTCTCCCGGTGTCCAGTCCGCGCCTGATTTCCACAGACAGGCAGAATGTGCAAGTCATATAGCTATTGCATTTTTGGGGCTTTATATTCACAGACACTAGTCGATGTCATGTTTTGATTCAACTGTACTGACCTACTTTTGATTTAGTCATCCAAAATGTGGCATATTCCGTCCGCGTTAGGCATTTAGTTTTTATGAAGGGATTCTACGAACCAGACTGTATTTCCGCATCCCGGAAATTATTAGGGCGGTATGTCTCAGAATAGTCAGTGCAATTTGGGAAAGAAATTAGTTAAATCTGTATGTGGATGTGTGTAAATATTCAAATGTAATCCCCTTTGTAATCGTTAAAAATTTCATAAGTAACTGTAATCTAATTACTCATTTTTTCGTTGTAACTGTAACTAATTACAGTTACAATAAATTTGTAATTAAATTACGTAACGCCGTTACATGTAACTAGTTACTCCCCAACACTGGTGATTAGTACTCTGGCAATTGTGATCGGGAGTGATTAGAATCAGATGTTGTTGATGATTGGGGTGGCTGTGACTGTGAATTCCTGACACAATGCAGATACATTTTCACAGCCTTCTTTGATCATATTTACTAGGGGTGACCCCAAATAGTCGGCGATTCGATGCTTTGATTCGAGGAGCCTGATTCGACTACCAATCTCACAGTCGAATATTCGTGGGCTGTTATAATTATGCCATTTTGACAATATGGGGGAGTTCAAATGTCTGATTTCACATAGAACTTGCGGTTTTCTCCCAATAAGTTCATATGCAGCCTATTATGATAAAGCTGTAAGAATCTGAAAAAAAAGAAGCTTCAAATTAATAAAGTGTGTGAATAAATCCAACCACCCCTATAGATTTGTTTCACTTTCCATAATCTGTGACTGACAGAGGAGCATCTTGGCGGCAGGGATTTCAAACTTTACCAAGACTCAAACTGACACAGGTAGAGACTGGATTTTTTCGAAAAGGTAGGGTAATTGATTGCAAAACATTTCAGCCGGCATATATATATCATGGATATATTATTTACCTGACATAAGATGCATTTGGTTTTGAGTCAAGCACGTCATTGTAGTACTACGGTGATATCTCTTCAGCGCACAGCGCGAGCAGGTCAAAATACAATGCAGAATATTAATAAGTATGACTGGACTGTCACACCCATACCATTATAATGAGAACACCATTATTATAAAACGCTGTGTATTTTTAGAGTTTAGCTGCCTTGTTTCTGCACATTGTTTCGTGAAGAACGCGTCCACAAAAGAAGTTCGCATTCAGAGCCGCGCAGATATGTTCATTTGCATTCAGGCTCTTTTTGTAAATAGTCCTAATATTAACATTATGTTGTATAAATAATGAAGCGTATTCTACATGAAATTATGAGTTTAATGAGTTTAAACTTGCTATCAAATGCGTCACTCTATTGGTCATCTTCAGCGATCGCAGCTCAAAACATGAATGCAGAACTTTAAGAACTACTGTGATATAGGATACATTTATAATGAGAGCACTATTGTAAAAATTGTGAATTGTTAGGGTTTTCGCTGACGTTTAGTGTAAACTATCTTTTAATCAAAACATAAAAACATTATTTACACCGTTTGTATCTGCAAGGCATTTGTTACACATTTTTCCCTGTGTGTTAACATCAGTAATTATGGCTGTCGAATGTCTAACTTGACTCAATGTATTTTGCCCCACCCCCAAACATTTGATTCGACTATCAGTCGAATATCAGCAAGATTAGAAAATTCCGATTAGACTATGAAAATCCTTAGTCGGGGACAACCCTAATATTTACCAAGGGTGGCGATAATTTTGGCTGTATATATATATATATATATATATATATATATATATATATCCCACAATAGTCTGAATATCATTATTTTTATGGAAATGTTTATATCTATCTGTAAAAAAATACGTTTTTATGGAAATCTCAATTAAAAGGGGCTATATGTTTTTTTTTACAATATAAATAACAGGTATAAAACTAAATTAGTAAATGATTCTGTTTATTTCCTATAATAACACACTGACTGGTGCATCATCCTGCACATGCTAAACACATGAATTCACGAATGCTTTGGAATACAGACCTAAGTAGGTCTCTTTTTAAAGAAGACAAGAAGATCACCAGAAGTTATAGAAGTTTGAATTTACTTTAAAGAAAATTTACTATACCGTTTTTTTTTCATATGAAATATGAAGTAAAAAAATAAATAAATAAAAATAAAAGATGTTAAGGAAAAATGTTGATGTTATAAAAAAAAGCCACATGGTAACACCCAAATGCCTTTGAATTGTATTTGTTTATTTATTTGTTTGTTTGTTGTTGATGATGATGACGTATTTTTTCTGTTACAAATGTATACATTTCTCTTTGATTGTAAAATAATGTAATACATTATTTAATATGACAATTGGCACCACCCACTTTGGAGGAGGAGACCACTAAAACCTTTTAGAGTATAATTTTTCATGGTAACACAATTTACAAAATGGTTTTCACAGGAGATTTTAAAAGTAAATAGACATTGTTCTTAAGGGGCATTTCCTCACAACTACAGACCGTTTGGATGAAAAGACCAAGTCAACTCAAAGCTTCTGTACATCCAGAATGTATTTTTGCATTTTTGCATTCCACCGTTTTTCTATTGTTTTTCTGTATAAATATGCTCTTGTCAAACTAGAGTTGTAATGGTAACACATGTTAACCAAGTTAAAAGAAGTTCAACGTTTGAAAAAAAAAAGTCTCTAGAAAATTTGATTTAGCAGGATATAAGGCCTGTTGAGGCATATGTGCCTTTTGTTCAAATGGACATGAAATGGTTGTAAAATGACTGTAAATCATTTATCCCAATTGTTTCTGTGATGATGTATCACCAAACAAAATGTATTTATCGTGACAGGTATACTTGTAGCATTGCTTGGACTGTAAAATAAAACTGCTACACAAGCATATTTATTTTTTAAAGCTTCATTGAACTGAAATTTTTATGTTTTTGTATGAATTTAATTAACATGAATTTGATTGGCTTTGGTCTACATCATTTCATTTAAAACAAGATTAATATAGTAGTATGCAACAATTAATAAAACTGATTAAACAACAATTCTCTTATTATGCCACAGTTATAACTGCTATGAAGTAAAGAAACCTTTAGAAACCCACAACCAGTGTGACATCAGTGCAACCTTAATTACAATGACATTAGATTATATGCATGTTAAATGCTTCCAATTTTCTCACAGAAATATTTTAAAAGAGGATCAAGACACTCATCATAAAGACAAACAACACCATCAGAGAAGCACACACAGAAGAAGCCTTGGATACCTTCACTGGGTCTTTGACCCACTTATCTGTGAATAGGGAAAATAATGAAATGTAATGTATTCATGACAGAAATATTATGTTGCTGATTAATTAAAAAAAATAAATACATGAAATGTTCACCTGTGTTTCCTTCTGACAACATTAGAGGACCCATGGATATGGAAGAACTGTCGTGGAAGTCCAGAGACCTGCGCTTTCTCCAGTGCTGCCCAGAGTTACAGTTCTACAGAAGAAAAAGACAAAATCCAGCTTTTTAAGTCCCAATTGAATATCAATGAATAGAATATATAACATAATTGAGAGCACAACGTCTCCAGAAGAGGACAACAAAAGCAAGTATTGTGGCATCCTTGACATTAAACCTTACCACTATGGGCTATGGTGATGATGATATTTTCCTGTCTGTATTTATATTATTGTTTGATCAACAGAGGTTTTTCAGAGGCAGAACCATAAAACTTTACATTTACAGCCAGCCATTGTAAGCGTCATATCTCACCGGAGAGCAATGTTTGCTTGACAGAAGGCAAAGGTGAACAGCACAGTGCAGGTAAAGCTTAGTGGAGTTTGCAGTGAAGATAAACATCCTGAAGGAGAAATGGCTGGATGTCGAGACGCCGTTCTGCAACAGCTCAACTGTGTCATCATTTGGATTGGGACACCTGAGAATATCAATAATGATCATCAAATCAAATTTTATGAAGACATTGTATAACAAAGTCACCCCTGTACTTTAATACTGAAATACTAAAAGACCCAGAATCCCTAAATCTATGTGCAGATCAAAAGGTATTTTTTTACAGTGACATTAGGACACTAGAAAATAAGCATTTAGTCACTCTTGAACGATGAGATCCCAGCGGAGACTGTAATCAGGGTCATTCACAGGTGTAGCCCAACATGTGTCTATCACCAGGGCAAACTGTCGACTGTCAACCCCCTCAACGCGAACTTCCACATGCATCTCCTGGTTGAGCTCCGCATCCACACTACCAGTGAAGGGCAGGGTAAACTCATCGTCCTGATATGGAATCATCCGAACACGATATCTGCCTTCACCCGCTGGAAGGCTCTTGTGCACAATGCTGTTAAAATGAAGGTTAGATCTGTGTTAAGAGTTACCACGTTTTGTTATTTATGTTTCTGCTTAGAGAATTAGTTCACACACATACACAAAATCTTGATTTACTGAAAATGTTGACATCTGCACTAGCTCTATGGTCGTATATCTGAAATGTGTATTGACTCAAACCTCTCCAGTGAGCTGATTTCCATATTCATGGAAAGAGTTTGTGTTTGGGGGTAAGCACAGCTGAAAGAAAGCTTCAGAACCTTCTCTCTGCTGATGAGGCCTTCTGTCTTTGGTGTTCCCAGAATGAAGTTATCATAGATGAAGTGGGTGCCATTGGCCTAAAATGTAACATTTTGTAATTCAGCCTAATTGAATTTAAGATATGAGAGTAATATTAGTATTTACATCCCCCATCATTTGCATCTGCCAAGTAGTTGTCAACAGCTTAAGTTACAGATTGATTCATCAGTAAGAGTATGAATAGATTATACACAGTGAGTCCTACCACAAGGTTTGTACCACAGATGTGTTCATCGTAATCAAAATTAAATTCCACTCTGCCATTGCGCACTGTTCCTTTACAGCTGGGATCATTGAGATGTAAGATATCAGCTGAAAAACCAGCCTCAAAGAGCTGACAGCGAGATACAGACATGGAACCAGAGCTGCTTTCACAGGTTTCTGAAAAATCTGAAAAAAAAATATCAAATCCAAACAATGAATTATTCTGAAAATGTAATTAAAAGGAAAAAAAAGGTTAAACAATACCAACCAAAAGAGTCTGTATGTTTTCTGTAATGGTTCCTGTTACATAAACAGCCATAAACACCATTTTTTTCCCCACAGTGTTCATCCTCAGAGCAGCTGAGCTCAGAACAGGGCTCTGTCACACCTAAGAGAAGCACAGATACATGAAATACAACACAAAAAGGCTTGAGTCATGTGAACAGATGCGTAGCTAAACATTTTGAGCCTCTTACTGTTTATTGCTCTATATCCCTTAACGTAATACATATTTTTATACAATATATATGCATAGAACATACTGAATATATGTTGTGATGAAAGCAATCTTAAAGTTAAAATACACCTTTAGTTTTAATAATTTAAACTGTTTTTTTTTCAGCAAAAAACATCTCAGGTTACGCACATGACCACGGTTACCTGAGAATAGGGAAGGATACACTGTATCCTCTAGAGGGAGCTATGGGAACACCTCCAGCATGACTGGTGTCTGAAGCATGAATGAAAAAATGACAATGAACTTGACATTGGCAGTCGGAAGCCTATGGAACTCTAAGAGTAGAGGTCTCAGCATAATGACTCTTTAAACCAATAGGAGACCTAGCTACACTCAACGCCAGAGACAGGTAGTGAGGCTCAAATAGAAAGTGCCTACAAACACCGGATACCACCAAAGACAGAGCTCTAACCAGTCTGGTTTCAGAAGTGGACATTCAACCAAGACTGCCTTGCTTTCTGCATCGTCAGTGTTGGTGTTGTATCAGACACTTGCACTAAACATTAGGCTATATGAAAAACAAGCTCAAATGAGGAGATCTGTGTTTTGTCTGTATATAGAACAGCCACATCTGAGGCAAGTGTATCACATTATACACTCTCATCAACATTTACAGCTTATATTAAGTTAATTGTTGCTATATTGGTGCTTAGTTAAAGCGTTATCCACAGGACATTTTTCTGGTCTTCAAACAACACTAGTTTATTAGTAAATAATTCACAAAATAAGGAGAGGCTTAAAACAGAAACAAAAATAAAAAATTATGTGAATTACTTAAATTTTGCAGCATAGAATCTTTCAAATACGTCCATAAGTTTTACACACCAGTCTGTCATTGTGGCGACATTTCCACAACCTGAAACGTGATGGTAAGTGAAACCAACTGTGATTGGTTGTTTGATATGTCGGTCAAATGACCTCATGGGCGGGCCTTGACCAATGAAAGCTGCCATGAATTCCAGACCTTCAGACATGAGTCGAGACTATCAGGACAAGCTTTAAAGGTTAAAAAAGAGCACCCCTTCGATACTTCTATTCTTCTGAAAGGGAATGCTGCCCTACTCTATGCATTTCAGAAGGTCTTTGCTTAAATCTATCAGGGTATTGGAATCCCTGCTTGTTAAGGCTTATCTAGTGTCCAGTATCATATCAATGCTAGACCTGCCATGGTGTAAGTGGGATTTATACTTCGCCTGGCTCCACTTTGTGACCCTCCTCTGACTGTGTGTGCACTTTCCCAATTAGTCAAGGCTTTTATACTTGTCGCATTCACCGTCGTACAATTCTTTGAAACAACAGGGGGTAATGAGGAGTAATTGTCCTCTAAAACCATTGGGAATTACCAGTGAGAAGTCATTTGTTTTTCCACACCCCATCTCTCTGCCCTGAGACTGCTTCAACTCAAGACATGTAGTATGCCTCCATGCCTTCATTTCTCCATACCAAAGCAATGGGTCGGTGGTCATCATCAGCGTATCAACGATACATTAGGCCTGCAACCCAGGATGTTAAATTAGCGCAAAGGCCTTGAGCAGCTCGCTATAATAATAATAATGATAATAATAAATGTAATAAATAAAAAAAACTCTGCATCTCGTAGTATTCACAATACCATAAGGGGCACGTTACTCTCCTACCCCTCATGCCAAGGGACATTCTCAGGGGTATGCTGCTTTGTTCTTGTGGTTCTCCCGGTGAACACCACTGCTGCATATCTGGGGTCAGCTGTTAGTCCCTCGAAAAAAAAAAGGGGCTGCTGTCTTTTCCCGCTGGAGTGAACACCCTTTGCTGCTATAACTGCAGGGGCCTGCGGTTCTATCCCTCAGCGAGGGAAGGACTCCACACAGAAAAAAAAGAAAAAAAAGGGGCTGCTGTTTTCTCCCGCTGGAGTGAACAACCTTTGCTGCCTTAACTGCCTTCCCTCAGCGAGGGACGAACACCCCGCAGAGAAAGAGAAAAAAGGGCTGTTTTTTTCCCCCGCTGAAGTGAACACCCTTTGCTGCTATAACTGCAGGGGCATGCGTTCAATCCCTCTTGCATAAATTTAAATGTAATGTACTGGAATATTTTACATTGTGATCTCTGCTGTGTGGTGGAAAAATTCATTTAACATTGCTTCTGTATGCCTATATATGCATGTGTTTTCTTAGAATTGCTGTGGGGTTCAGAAGGGCGACACCTGGGGAGAAAACAGATGTCTGAGAATGACCCTGAGAGGGTCATTGGGTCATATAGTGGAGGGACAAGGCCTGATGATGACCTGAAGGGGTCACCTAAGTCCTAAATGTGTGAGAAACAAACCACAGAGAGTGTGTTTTATGTTATTCATGGAAAGTTACTGCTGCTAAGACTTTGTAACCTTGAAGCAGCAAAGGGATATAAGGTGGAGGACTGCCCTCTTTCTGGGTCGGTTTCACTCTGCAGGAACTCAGTGTTGCTGTATGACTGTCTGACCTTCTTTGCAAAGAATAAAAGCTTCCTTTTTAATTTTCCCTGAGAATGAGTCTGTCTCTTATGCTGATGAGAATTGATTTAAATTTTTGCCACGACAGCTGTTATCCATGCTTTGCAGCATGGGTGGGCCAGGAGTTCTTGTCCATAACTTAACCATACTGCCAATCCAAACTGTATGCTAACTAGTGCTGTCAAACAATTAATCACATCCATGTGTGTGTACTGTGTATATTTATTAAGTACTATATATATAATTACACACACATGCACCTATTTAAGGAAATGTTTATATTTATATATTAAATGCATTTATATATAAAATAAATTATAAAAATATAAATATATAGATGTAAATAAAAATCTATATTGCATGTGTGTGTATTTAAATATACATAATAAATATACACAGTACACATACACTCACCGGCCACTTTATTAGGTACACCTGTTCAACTGCTTGGTAACACAAATAGCTGATCAGCCAATCATGGCAGTAACTCAATGTATTTATGCATCTAGATGCGGTGAAGAAGACTCAAGGAGGAAGTGAGGAAGTTCAAACCGAGCATCAGACTGGGGAAGAAAGGGGATTTAAGTGACTTTGAATGTGGAATGGTTGTTGGTGTCAGATGGGCTGGTCTGAGTATTTCAGAAACTGCTGATCTACTGGGATTTTCACGCACAGCCATCTCTAGGGTTTACAGAGAATGGTCTGAAAAAGGGAAAATATCAAATGAGCAGCAGTTGTGTGGACGAAAATGCCTTGTTTGATGTCAGAGGAGAATGGGCAGACTTGTTAGAGATGATAGAAAGGCAACAGTAACTCAAATAACCATTCGTTACAACCAAGGTATGTAGAATACCATCTCTGAACACACAACACATTGAACCCTGAAGCAGATGGGCTACAGCAGCAGAAGACCACACTGGGTGCTGCTCCTGTCAGCTAAGAACAGGAAACATAGGCTACAGTTCACACAGGCTCACCAAAAGTGGACAACAGAGGATTTGAAAAATGTTTCTTGGTCTGATGAGTCCCAATTTCTGCTGCGACTTTCAGATGGTAGGGTCAGAATTTGGTGTAAAGAATAGGGATCCATCCTTTCGTGTCTCAAATGTTCAGGCTGGTGGTGGTTGTGTAATAATGTGGGGGACATTTTCTTTGCAAACTTTGGGCCCCTTTGTACCAACTGAGCATAATTTAAATGCCACAGTCTACCTGAGTATTGTTACTGACCACGTCCATTCCTTTATGACTACAGTGAACCCATCCTCTGATGGCTACTTCCAGCAGGATAATGCACCATGTCACAAAGCTCAAATCATCTCAAACTGGTTTCTTGAACATAATTCACTTTACTCAAATGGCCTCCACAGTCACCAGATCTCAATCCAACAGAGCACCTTTGGGATGTGGTGGAACGGGAGATTCACATCATGGATGTGCAGCCGACAAATCTGCAGCAACTGTGTGATGCCAATATGGACCAAAGGGGGGAGGAAGGCTTCCAACACCTTGTTGAATCTATACCATGAAGAATTAAGGCAGTTCTCAAGGCAAAAGGGGGTCCAACCTGGTACTAGCTTGGTGTACCTAATGGGCTAGTTGCACAAGATGGCGCCGGTGAGCTTCAGCGACGCGAGTGTGTGCATACTTATTTCCGGTCTTGCAACGCTCGCATTGACTGTAAGGGAAACTTACATACGAAACTTGGCTAGATGTATATAATTAATGATATTCAAATTTAACAGCCGATAGTGGTATATCAAAAACATGGGGAAACATCCTCCCTACATTTTGCGTACCTCTGTGTGGAAATTCATCAAGATACAACGCGGAGATTGCTTTATTCTTCTGTTGATTATGCGGATCAGCGTCAGGTCAGGTCCACGGGGATTTCTTCTTTCAAACACAAACCACTCAAATATGCAATACTTTTCATTTTCGAAGAGCTGGTTTTGTTCTGACTGTTATGTAAGATCAATGTTTCTGACTGTCAAACAAGACGCACAGAGATTTCTGATAAAGCATGTTATTAACTTTATTTGATAACATAATTTATAACTAACTGTACAATTAAACGTAATATAATTATGGTAGGTTTGCCTTAAATAAAAGATCGCTGTTTGCATTCATGTGTGTTTTTATCTATGTTTATTTGTTTTGTGAAAGATCTGCAGCATAAATCATTATCTGTCTATGAGCAGCCATGTATATTGTTATTCTTTTGCATTAATTAGATTAAACAGATATTAAAATTTGTCACGTATTTTTTACTGTGTAAAATAATAAAATATGTTGTGAAAATAACGATGAAACCGACTGATGTATGTGTACAATTGAGAAATGGATACTTCTGAAGATAAATCGCAGCCCACGTCTCACGAGGTAAATATTTCATAAAAAAAATAAAATAATGCAAACATTTTCGAGAAATAAGTAATTTGTACATTCACATATTTGGTAAGATAAAAATACATTATGTAGCTGTGTATACAAACCATGAGTTCAACTTTCATCTCGTGAACAGTAGGGAACATAGTGTATTTAATTCATTCACCAGACCCAAACATACACAATCTCAAATCCACTGGCTCAGTTAACATTTATAGTATAGAAATAATAGCAGTGTATATCTTATTTGCATTTGAAGTGATATTATACATCCTGTAAACATATAGAAGGTAATATTTGGACTTCTCCGGTTCTCTGCACTGACGTTTAGCACAACCGGAAATATCTACGCACACACTCGCAAGACCGGAAATCCAAGATGGCGGAGATATGCAACTAGCCCATAGAGGTAATAAACTGTCCAGTGAGTGTATATATATTATGTAAACAAAAACATATTTTTGATTAATCGTGATTAATCGTTTCACAGCACTAATGCTAACTGTCGTTATTTTTGATGGGAGTGGTCCTGACAGAAATTACATTTGCTATGGATTGACTACATGCATGTGTACTTGCAGGTTGAACAGAAAAATTTTGAGAGTTTATGTGATTAAAATGCATACCCAAAGAGATGCTAATGGATATTCATTAAGTAAGAAAGACAATACTGTACCGGTGGTTGTGATGGATGTTGATGGTGTTGCTGCTGTTGGTGTTGCTGTTACTGTTGTTTTTGGTGTTTCTGTTGTTGTAGGTTTTATTGTTGTTTTTGGCGTTGTAGTTATTGTTTTAGTTGTTTTTGGTAGTGGTGTTGTTGTTGATGCTGTTACTGTTGAAATTGTTGTTTTCCTTGTAGTTGCTGTTGTTGTAACAGTAGGTAGTGGTGTTGTTTTTTCTTTTGTTGTAGGCGTTGTTGTTACTGTTGAAATTGTTGTTTTCCTTGTAGTTGCTGTTGTTGTAGCAGTAGGTAATGGTGTTGGTTTTTCTGTTGTTGTAGGTGTTGTTGCTGTTGTTGTTACTGTTGAAATTGTTGTTCTCATTGTAGTTGCTGTTGTTGTAGCAGTAGGTAGTGGTGGTGGTTTTTCTGTTGTTGTAGGTGTTGTTGTTACTGTTGAAATTGTTGTTTTCCTTGTAGTTGCTGTTGTTGTAGCAGTAGGTAGTGGTGGTGGTTTTTCTGTTGTTGTAGGTGTTGTTGCTGTTGTTGTTACTGTTGAAATTGTTGTTTTCCTTGTAGTTGCTGATGTTGTAGCAGTAGGTAGTGGTGGGGTTTTTTCTGTTGTTGTAGGTGTTGTTGTTACTGTTGAAATTGTTGTTTTCCTTGTAGTTGCTGTTGTTGTAGCAGTAGGTAGTGGTGGTGGTTTTTCTGTTGTTGTAGGTGTTGTTGCTGTTGTTGTTACTGTTGAAATTGTTGTTTTACTTGTAGTTGCTGTTGTTGTAGCAGTAGGTAATGGTGTTGGTTTTTCTGTTGTTGTAGATGTTGTTACTGTTGAAATTGTTCTCGTTGTAGTTGCTGTTGTTGTAGCAGTAGGTAGTGGTGGTGGTTTTTCTGTTGTTGTAGGTGCTGTTGTTGTTACTGTTGAAATTGTTGGTGTTCTTGTAGTTGCTGTTGTTGTAGCAGGTAATGGTAGTGTTTTGGTTGTAGCTGTTGTTATTGCTAATGTCGTTTTTTGTTTTGTTTTTGTTGTTGCCGTTGTTCTTGTAATTGCTGTTGGTGGTGTTGTTCTTGGTGTTGTTGCTGATGCTGTTTTTGTAGTTGTTTTGGTTGTTGTTGTTGTTGTTGCTGTTGTTAAAGAGACTGCACTAAGTCTTTTGATACCAAGAAAAACTGTATTAACAATATCAACTGAATAATAAATAAGCTAATAAATAAGAGTTAATACTCACTTGCACAATAAACTCCGCAAAACATTGGTCTGACAAATTCATAAACATAGTAATTTCCTGGACAGGCTTTGACTTGTATAGGGTGGGATGTGTAACCACAGCAGCCATTCCATGAGGAAACACAGACATGACGGGTGACCACTCCATCTTGTAGCTGTGGATGAGAGCCACTGAGCCAAAACGGCTCTTCAGTGCCACACATGTTTTGATTAACACAGGATTCTGGCATCTGAGCATTTTGACCCCTGATAAGCAGCCTGTACCAGCCATTCCACTTCACATTATAATCACACATTCCATAGTAATGAGAATTGCTGGTTGATCTCCGTGGCTCATCCAGAGTGGTATAGTTGTAGCAGGGGTCAACATTTGGGGTAGTGAAAAGAACTATTATGAAAAAGTACAAAGAGAGCATTAATGAATCCAAGATAATAGTATGAATACAATAATAAAACTGATGATAAGCATGTAAAATATAAAGATGTATGAATATACCTGCACAATATGTAGGAGCTGGGATTGAAAGATTTGGCCTAGTAAATTTGTAGACATAATAATTTCCAGGACAAGCTTTGACTTGGATTGGGTCAGATCTGTAGTAACTTTCCTGATCGTAGTAAGAGCCATAAACTTCACGAGTAACAACTCCATCTTCTATCTGAGGATGAGCTCCACCAAGCCAAAGAGCGGCAAAACCTCCACACATCATGTAAGACACACACCATTCAGGCATCTGAGCACTCAAACCATTAATGAAGAGTCGATACCAGCCATCCCAGTTAACACGAGTGTCATCGTGTTCACACATGTATCCGTCTTGATGCCAGTAGTTGACTGTACTTCTCCAGTTATTGTTGAGAATGTTGTAGTTATTGCACGGGTCATAATCTGTGAGTGATGAAATCAAATTCTTATCTAAAACTAGATTTCTAAACCATTCATACTAGAGATAAAACCCGATCTATATTTTTTTTTTTGTGCCCCTGATGCAATCCAAGCAATTGAATATTCAGTATATGTTGATATATGGAGCTTATAATATGATAAAACTAATTTAATTTATATTATGTACATTTGAATTCTTAATAAGTGTCATTAAACAGAACAATATTATGTGGCATTTAACATAGTTCTGAATTATTTTCTGAACTTGAAAATTAAACATTTTAAACAACTGAATAATTTTATAGACATCTATTTTTAAACAGCAACTTTTTTTTGTTCTGAAATTTTAGACTGCAAATACACAGTTAAAAAAAAAAAAAACTTCAAGTTTTCAAGATGAAGAGGAAATTCGGAACATCAAATTCAATATTCAAAAATTAAATATGCAGAAATTCAGATCATATAGAAAGTAGGTCAGAGTTCATCCAAAGGGACGAGTAGATGATCTCTGAAAAGTCAAATGAAGCATAGTTTTAAGATCTACCTGTTCATGAATCACCCAGAGGTAGCCTAAGTTATTCTTAAACATGTATAGTTTATATAAATATATTTTAGGTTAGCACTCTCTGGTCTCTGGTGTTTGAAAGTATATTTGGTGTTAAAGTGATTAGCATGCCACCGTGTCTACACAGAATGCGAGCAAAAGCAAAAAAAAAAAAAAGACAGTAAAGCCCATTGATTATAATCAGTAATATTTCCTACACTAGATGTGGCGCGGCAAAACACTTCCGGTCTAGACACGGTGTAAGTGTAATACATAAGTTATTAATGCATTCCATGATCGGAATCCATGCTGAAGTCTGTAAACTGTGTTTTGAGCAGAAGGCATCGTGAATAATCATTACAGTATAACCATTCATTTCTGCTTTATATAATGCATATAACATATATAATATATATATATATATATATATATATATATATATATATATATACGTACACACACACACACACACACACACACACTCACCTAAAGGATTATTATAATTCATTCATTATATTTTATATAGCGCTTTTCTAGGCACTCAAAGCGCTTTACATAGATCGGGGGTATCTCCTCATCCACCACTAGTGTGCAGCATCCACCTGGATGATGATGCGACGGCAGCCATAGTGCGCCAGAACGCCCACCACACACCAGCTTACTGGGATTGATATAGGGATTGTTAGGAGGCCATGATGGTCAGAGGCCAATGGGCAAATTTAGCCAGGATGCCGAGGTCACACCTTTACTCTTTTTGAAAGACATCCAGGGATTTTTACTGACCACAGAGAGTCAGGACCTCGGTTTAACGTCTCATCCGAAGGACGGTGCTTGTTGACAGTATAGTGGCCCCATCACTACACTGGGGCGCTAGGACCCACACAGACCACAGGGTGAGCACCCCCTGCTGGCCTCACTAGCACCTCTTCCAGCAGCAACCTAGTTTTCTCAGGAGGTCTCCCATCCAGGTACTGACCAGGCTCAGCCCTGCTTAGCTTCAGTGGGAAACCGGTCTTGGGCTCCAGGGTGATATGGCTGCCGGCTATTATTCCTATTATTAGGAACACCTGTTCAATTTCTCATTAATGCAAATTATCTAATTAACCAATCACATGGCAGTTGCTTCAATGCATTTAGGGGTGTGGTCCTGTTCAAGACAATCTCCTGAACTCCAAACTGAATGTCAGAATGGGAAAGAGAGGTGATGTAAGCAATTTTGAGCGTGGCATGGTTGTTGATGCCGGTCTGAGGATTTCACATTCTGCTCAGTTACTGGGATTTTCGCACACAACCATTTCAAGGGTTTACAAAGATATGTGTGAAAAGGGAAAAACATCCAGTATGTGGCAGTCCTGTGGGTGAAAATGCCTTGTTGATGCTAGAGGTCAGAGGAGAATGGGCCGACTGATTCAAGCTGATAGAAGAGTAACTTTGACTGAAATAACCACTCGTTACAACCGAGGTATGCAGCAAAGCATTTGTGAAGCCACAACACGCACAACCTTGAGACGGATGGGCTACAACAGCAGAATGAGATTAATGCATTAATGAGAAATTTAACAGGTGTTCCTAATAATCCTTTAGGTGAGTGTATATACATACATACATATATATGTATATATGTGTGTATATATATGTATATATATATGTAAATTAAAATGTAATTTTAATTTAAAATATATATATACATATACACACGCACACGCACACACACATATACATACACACAAACACACACATATATATATATATATATATATATATATATATATATATATATATATATATATATATATATATATATATATATATATATATATAAATATTATAGTTTGTCTGGATTTATTTTAATTTTATTATTCAAACCTACATGCTATGCTAAATAAATGCAGGAATTCCCTCATTATAAACTTGAAAGCTGCGAGAATTATTTAAACCCTGCGATATAGCTACAAACAGTCCCCCACCAAAATTTAGGACCTGATTAAATATAGGCCTAACTCTGTTATAAATCTGATATAAATCAGAGGTTTGTCAAATAAAATTCTTTTTTTTTTAGGCTCGAAAATTGCTGTTTTAAAACTGTATGGCATTTCCATGTTGTTCATGACCTTACAGACCCTAAAAGCAACTGATGCAAGCTATAATCACCTAAACTGCTCCTTTAACTCTCACTTCTGTAATCACTTGCCGGATCCCTTATCCCGCTTTGTTCCGGGACCTCACAATTTACAAATTAGGCACTGCTTGTAGTCCTCTGTAACAGTGTCCAGAATAGATTATTTTTTATTTCAATAATAAAATCGTTATATAGGCTCATTTGTAGTGTTTAGTATCATCGCGCTTACTAAAAAAAAAAAAAAAAGTGTATCTGCACTTGTCGCACAGATCGCTAACATATTTCTTCTTGAACACAATTCTGTATATTCATATAGTAGTTGTCAAAATGAATGTATACAGCAAGTGTTTTATAACAGATACTAGCCGAAGGAGTGTGTTCAGCAAGGAGCACTATTCACTGGATGACATCGACCCGTCTTATTTGCTCAGTCTCCACACATTCAGAATGTTTTTTTTTTTTTTTTTTTAGTTATACTTTGGTGTTAAGTTATTCTGCATGGATCTGTGTATGCAGTCTTTTGGCATCTCCCTGTGGTCTTGCTGGGTATAGTAGGTTAACTTGTGCTTATTTGTTAAAGTTACTGTATACGTATTTAAGGTTTATGTACTTTTAAGTAGCTACTTTTAAGTTGTAAAATATCTGTTGTGACATTTTTACTAACTGATTTGGAAAGAAGGGGGGCCGTGAAGTAAAATAGGTTGAGAATTCTTATTTTTAAAAACCGTGTATTTGCACTCTAATATTTCAGAGCAAAACATTCGCTGTTTGAAAATATATTTCAATATAATATATTTAAGTCTACCATAAAATATATTCAGTTGTGTTAAATGTAAAATGTTTAATAATAAAGTAAAAAAAAAAATCTAATTCAGAACTATGTTAAATGCCACACAATATTCAGTTTTGTTAAAAGACACAATAGAAATTCAGTTAGTTTTGTCATATTATAAGCTCCATAATGTCAACTTTCACTGCCAAAAAAGTTATTTTATATATATATATATATATATATATATATATATATATATATATATATATATATATATATATATATTTTTTTTTTTTTTTAAATATTGATTTATATAACAACAATTGTTTATACAATAATTAATATAGACTATTCTGAGCAACAAATTTACATTTACGTACTCAATGTGATACTGGATCCAGTGATTACATTTGGGCTTATAGTGGAAACTGGCATTGAAATGGTGTTGACATCTGAAAACAAAAGAAACTATGACATGGCAGAAATGATTTTAAAAGACGTTACTAAAAGGTGGAAAAAAGCATGGTACCTGTGCAGTAGCCTGAACACCAGAATTGTGGATCCACAAGTTCATATACATAGTAATTTCCAGGACATGCTTTCACTCTGATGGGTTTTGATTTGTATACACAGCTGCCACTTAAAGAAGCTTCTGTTTGGACCTCCCTGACCACCACTCCATCCTCTATCCGAGGGTGAAGACCGCTGAGCGACAGACTCATGAATGCATTACATCTGTATGAACCAACACAGGTCTCTGGCATTCGGATGTCCATTCCATAGTAGAAAAGCCGGTACCAGCCGTTCCAAAGGAAAGATTCTTCCCAAATGAATTCTCCACTTTCATTGTTGGCTCTCCAGGGGCGATCCAGTGACTCATAGTCGTAGCAGGGATCACTGCTGATGTTTTGGAAAGCAACTGGCATAGACGAAATAGAGTCATTTACAAAAGTACTGTTAAGATACTGTATTGTAATTAGGAATTCAGAAAACTATATGCTTAATTTGAATGGTATTGGTATATGTTAATTGTAATTTTTAGCAATTATATTCTAACTGGTTTTGTGCAGACACGTCTTTCAAACCCTTCAGAAAAGAAAAAAAAAAAAACAGGAGAAAAGAGTTATTAAAAGTTCTAAAGGAACAAAAACTTTTACAGGTCCACACATTATATATAATGTCACATGCTACTCAATCTACAGCTTTGACAACTTTCCTAAAGTTGTTTCCACATTCATTGCTATGTTATTCATATGTGGTATGTGGGTGAAGTCAAAACAGTAGACGACAGAAGGAGAATCTGGTTAATGAGCTGCATGTCAGTAATTAAAACTGATTAAAACATACAACAAAACAATTTAATTAACAAACCAGTAGTCTAAACCAGTATTTATATTTTACAATTAATTTTATCAGAACAGAAAAAATAAATGGTAACACTTTACTTGAAGGGGTGTGCATAAGACTGACATGACACCATCATAATCATGACATAACACGTCATGAATATGAAGGAGGTTTTATACATGTTTATGACAAATGTCATGAAGTGTCATTCGCTCAATTATGACATTTCTAATGCAAACATTACATTGTTTGAGATGTCTTTGTTATGACAACTTGACTTTACTAAGACAACACACCCTGTCATAAATATGTCATAAACATGACATAGCAGATTAATTATCAAACACTTAGCTTTATGGGTTAACATTTCATTAAACTGTCATGTGGTTGGTTTTGACATATAATGTAACATTTTAATGACAAATTAAATTTGTACGACTGTAGTTGAGGTCAAGAAAAACATTCATGACACAGTTAAAATGGCCTCATGACAGCCAATGTCAAAACCAATCACATGACAGTTTAATGTAATGTTAACCCATAAAGCTAGTGGTTTCTTAAAGGGATAGTTCGCCCAAAAATGAAAATTCTGTTCTCATTTACTCACCCTCAAGTTGTTTCAAACCTGTATGAGTTTCTTATTTCTGCTGAACACAAAAGAAGATATTTTGAAAAATGTCGGTAACCAAACAGTTGATGGACCCCATAGACTTCCATAGTATTTTTTTTTCCCTAATATCTTCTTTTGTGTTCAGCAGAAAAAAAGAAAAATCATACAGGTTTGAAACAACTTGAGGGTGAGTAAATGATGACAGAATTTTCATTTTTTGGCGAACTATCCCTTTAAGTTTGATAGTTAATCTGCTATGTCATGTTTATGACATATTTATGACAATTTATGTTGTCTTGGTAATGTCAAGTTGTAATGACAAAGACACTGACAGGTTATGATGTATTGGTTTATGTCAAGTTGTCATATCAAAGACATCTCAAACAATTTCATATTTGCATTAAAAATGTCATAATTGAGCGAATGACACTTAATGACAGTTGTCATAAACATGCATAAGACCTCCTTCACATTTATGACATCTGTCATGTCATGATTATGATGGTGTCATGTCAGTCTTATGCACACCCCTTCAAGTAAAGTGTTACCAAATAAATTCCCAGTGAAAAAAAATTAAACTGCACCTGCACAGTATGAAGGCATGTAATTTGGCACATTTGGTTTGACAAGTTTGTAGATGTAATAATTTCCAAGACAAGCTTTGACTTGTATGGACTCAGATGTGTAGCCGCCACACTGAAAAGAACCTGTATAACTCCCAAACACTTCACGGGTCACCACTCCATCCTCTATTCTTGGATGAGAACCATTGAGATACAGTCCAAGATCACCGCCACATCCAACACGACTCACACACCACTCAGACATCTGGGCACTTTTTCCATTCAGATACAGACGGTACCAGCCTCTCCATTCAACAAGACTGTCATTATGTCCAGAGGTGTCAGATGGACTTTGTCGTATGTCTCTCCAATATTCATCAAGAGTGGTATAATTATAGCATGGATCAGAGCTGGAAGGTGTAGATTCTGTGAAAATAATGTAAAAAAAAACAAAAGACAATTGTGTGGTGATATATACTCATTCTCTGAGGCAAATATATGAGATAACAATGTTGGAAAAGTGGAAGACTGAGAATAGTTTAGGCAAGGCAAGTTTATTTATATAGTACATTTTATACACAGTGGTAATTCAAATTGCTTTACATAAAATAAAATAAAATAAAATAACAAGTATATAAAAATAATCAAAACAATAAAACAAGGAATATAAGAACTCTGAAAATGATTAAAAATTTTATTTAAAAGGTTTAAATGAATTTAAAACAGTTATGAATAGAATTATACGTTAAACATCATTATACATTAAATACAGTGCAATCAGTTCAGAAGTAGCAAAGGGCTCATTCAATAAATGCACAGCTAAACAGACGAGTTTTGAGTCTGCATTTAAATATGACTTGTTTTAGCACATCTGATCTCTTCTGGAAGCTGATTCCAACTGCGGGCGGCATAATAACTAAAGGAGGACTCCCCTTGTTTTGTGTGAACCCTTGGTATTTCTAACTGACTCGATCCTAATGATCTGAGTGCTCTGTTAAGCTTATATTCAGTGAGCATATCTGCAATATATTTCGGTCCTAGGTCATTTAGTGACTTATATACGAGTAAAAGTACTTTAAAATAAATCCTAAATGTAACTGGAAGCCAGTGTAAGGACCTGAGGACTGGTGTGATATGCTCAGATTTTCTGGCCCTGCTGGGGATGAAGGCATGAACAAGTTTCTCCAAGTTTTGACTGGAAACATCTAATTCTTGCAATGTTTTTTAAATGATAGTATGCTGATTTAGTTATTGCTTTGACATGACTACTGAAACTAAGGTCTGTCTCCAGAATCACACCTAGATTCCTGACTATGCATTCACCTTGAAAACAACTTCTTTGTTTCCAAATGCAATGACTTCAGGTTTCTCTTTGTTTAACTGAAGAAAGTTATGGCACATCCAATTACTAATTTCATCAATACATTGGCAGAGGGAGTCAATTGGGCTGTAGTAATTTGGAGATAAGGCTAGGTAAATCTGTGTACAGTATCATCAGCATAGCTGTGATAAGCAATTTGGTTCTCTCTCATTATTTGACTTAGTGGGAGCATATACAGGCTAAACAAGAGCGGTGCAAGAATTAAGCCTTGTGGGACTCCGCATGTCATGGACGTCCACTTAGACTTATCCTCTCCTCTCCCTTCTAAGTATGACCTGAACCATTTAAGTACCATCCCAGAAAGCCCGACCCCGTTTTCTAGTCTCTCTAGTAATATGTTATGATCAAACGCAGCACCGAGATCTAGTCATACCAGCACTGATATTTTACAAGAGTCAGAATTTAAGTGAATATAATTTATTAAATTAATGAGCGCTGTCTCTCTGCTGTAATGCGGTCAGAAACCAGATTGAAAATTTAAACCAGGTATCCATTTGAGTTATTTGTTGAGCTGATTTGTTCAGACTACCTTTTCAATAATCTTGCCTATAAAAGGAAGATTTGAAATTGGTCTATAGTTGCTCAAAATGGTGTTATCAAGATTGTTCTTTTTTCAGAAGGGGCTTAACAACTGCAGTTTTCAGGGAGTTTGGAAATGTCCTAGAAAGAAGTGAGGTGTTCACCACTTCTAAGAGATCTGCCTCAAAACAGTAAAGCACCCTGTTAAACAAATACGTTGGAAGTGTGTCAAGATTGCAGGTTGAAGATTTCAGGTACTGCACTATTTCTTCCAAAATGTTTCTATCAATTGCTTCAAAAGCAAACAGTGTCTTCTTTTTGATATTGCAGTCGAATCTGTCTGACCTCTGCATGACTTGATGATGTGCTAATCGCCTTCCTGATATTAATGATCTACTCGGAAAAGAATGAAGCAAACTCATTGCATTTACTGTCAGAGAGCAATTTACTGGGAATCTGACTTGGAGGGTTTGTCAGTCTCTCTCAACAGTAACAAAGAAAAGTTGTGTGTTGTTTAAGTTACTGTTTATAAGGTTTGAGAAGAAACTCTGTCTGCAAAAATGCTTGGTGTTAAAGATATAGCCTCAATTAAGAGCACACTAGTGTTCTCGTTAATTCAGATCTAGATTCAATGGTAGCAGAGATCAATATATTAAAGAAAATACAGAAGTGACCAGACAGCGCTATGCCCTTTATAACAATGGATGAAATGTTTACAGCCCTACTGATGATTAAATCTAAAATGTGTCCTTGACTCTGTGTTGATCCAAGCACATGCTGAATCATGTCTAAAACAGTTATAATTTCTTTTTGTTGTTTTGT
Organism: Carassius carassius; assembly: GCF_963082965.1. Lineage (NCBI taxonomy): Eukaryota > Metazoa > Chordata > Actinopteri > Cypriniformes > Cyprinidae > Carassius > Carassius carassius. The sequence goes on from NC_081755.1 coordinate 48,143,433, forward strand.
TTTCTGCATTATCTATATGAATATTAAAATCCCCTGCAATAGCAAAACAGTCCAACTCTGAGGAAATTATTGATAACATTTCTGTGAACTCTTCTACAAACAAAGGCTGGGGAGTATTTTGGTGGCCTGTAAATAAGGATAAACAGAATGCGTGGAGCACCTTTCAGCAAATGACCAAATGACACTTGCTAACACTGATAGACTAGTCTCATTTGTTTTTGATTCACCTACAGCAGATGGAGGGTTTGGGCCCTGGCATTGTGGCAGCGGTCAGAGGGCTCTCACAGGAGGAGGAGGATGTTCTAGGCACACAGGCTTTGGTGGTTGGGGGGCCCACCATTTTTAGTTGATATCTGGGGGCTTGCAGCGAGTAAGTGGTAAAGTTTGGTCCCAGCAGACACCCAGCATTAGATAAAATGATTACATTTGCAACTAAATATATCTTTTTAACCCCTTCTTAATCCCACTCCCTGAAATGAGTGTTATCTTGTTCACACAAGTACATTACAACTGTAAATGGCAAAATAACATATTTCACTGTATTATGACACTGTCTTCACAAAGATGTGTCTAGAGTCATGAAATAATTGTCCAGTCATCAACTATATATTTATCCTGCTGTTATAGGTTTAAGACTTTTAAATGCAGGCTACACAAATCCATAATAGTCAGTAGCCTAAGGTAAAAAAAATAAAAATAAAAAAAGGCCTGCACTGACAGCAGAAAATAGAAGGTAGTAGCCTAACTATTTGGGTGGTACATTATTATACAATGTCATTAATCAATATATTAAGATAAACTGTAAGGTCTGTATAAGTAGCCATGTCTTTGCCATTGTCTCTTGTCATGTATTGACGTATGTACATGCTTTTGGTGAGTCAAGACTGTTGGATTTTGGATTGGACCTTATTAATAAACTACATTTTTGTTCATCTACGCTTGCCTTCGGTGGACTACTCATTACATAGCCCTTGCTATTTAAATTACTTATATAGCCTTTAGACAATAATGAGCAATAATAATTCACCACACTGCATAGGATGATGCAATGACAAATTCAAGCGCACAGCTAAATATTTATTAATTTGTTTAGTTATATCATTTATAGTTTGAATAAGAGAACAGCACCATTAAACTTGGGTAATTAAAAACAAAAATAAGTTTTATTCATTACATCTAGATTGGATTTTTATTTATTTATTTATTCAGCAAACGGTCAGACTAGAATATCAACACAGTAGAGAACAATGAACGAAATGGTTTGACAAAAATGTAATAATTAAAAGAGTAATGTTAAGCTAAAACATGTAAATATGATATCTGGATCAGTGTCAGATGAGTCGTCAGATACTAAGCTGAACCATGACGCAACTTATCATCAGACTCCATCACTCATGACATGTAGTGTTTCTAATACCTACATTCCATAAATACATTCCTTTTTTAGTCATTTTTACTTAATTTATGAAACTGAAACTGCTAAATCAGTGAGTGAAAGTCGTTGCTTAGAAATGTACAATGTTAAAACATAAGCGGCAAGTAATCGACAACGCGAAAATACGTGCATTCAATAGTGGGTCAATTTCACCCACCGGCGCTTATACAATACTCATACTCAACGAAGAGACATGAGAGAGATATCTATAGAAAGCTTGACATGTCTACTTTTAAACTAAACAAGTGCTGCCGAAAACAGATATTCTGTGATAAAGTAATCCTTATGAAAACAACAAAATATATTTATATTGAAAATATAAATTAAAATATGCTATAGGCATAATATATGAAAATATTGACATTTTGCATATTAATCCATGTAGCCAACCCCCCTAAAATAGGCTACCACTTTTAATGCTTCAATGCAAAGTAAACCACAATTTCTTTTGAATAATATAACGCATAATATAATATAAATAATACTGCACACCTTTTAAATGTGTCAAATCCAAAATATGGTTTAATACCATGTAGATTAGAGAAAATAATATCACAGGTTCACATTATCATAGGCACAGGCTTGACATTTATCCTGCTTGAATTCATTCTAAGAAATGCACATAACTTCATAAGTACCAGACTTCCGTCTGTGGATATTAAATATAAAATATTTTAACTACAGTGTTTTTCTTTCATTTTCCCTGACTGAAGCCATCAAATGTAACACATCAGTGAGGCAAAACTGACGTCTATTAGCGAAAATGTGCTTTGATGCGCTTGTTTGATAACTTGTGGTTAAAGCGCCACTCAGCGGTCAAAGGCTGCAAATGCACTTTATACCGCCGCCGCCGCGGTACGTGCGGCGGTAAAAAGGGCCTTTTGGATGTCTACTTAGTGTAGGTATAAATGCCCTGTTTTTAATCTGTTTTTATCTAAATAATTTTTACAAAGATTGAATTGGAAATGACATAATATTAGTAAAAGTAAATGACTGGGAGACTTGAATGTTTTATTTTAAATCTGCTATGTACATTTGAAAAACAGCCGGTGGTGGTTCTAATGTTAAATTGACAATATACTTGACTCTTAAATTACTACAGTGGTAAAGTCACTGGATGAGTATTTAACATCTTAAAATTCAGGCCTGAACTATATCCATATATGGGTAATGGGAAAAATGTTGGCATTCAGGTTTATCGCTGTTAGTTTGTGGCTGGGGAACGTAGACAAATGGTTTTGTTTTGGGGGTTTATCGCTGCTCTCCCTGCTCTTATCCATGCTAGGCTGCATGGATGGGCCGGGAGTTCTTGTCAGAACAGAACCATGCTGCCAGCCCATACTGTATCCTAATTGGCATTCATCTTTTCGTCAGTTGTCCTTACAGATATTACTTGTGAAATGAATTGACATCATGCATGTGTAATAGTGGGATGAACAGAAAAATTAATGTAATTAAAAATATATGTCCAATAAGATGCTCATAAGAGTTTATGAAGCAAGAAAGACAATACTTTACCAGTGGTTGTGACTGTTGGAGTAATGGATGCTGTCGCTGTTGTTGTTGTTGTTCTTCTTCTTGGTGTTGATGCTGTTGTCAGAGAGGCTGCACTAAGCCTTGTGACATCTGATATCAGGAAAATGTTTTCAATATAAATGTAAATAAAACAAAGGTAAATGACTGAAATACACATTAGTATATTACCTGCACAGTAAGCTCCACAGAATATTGGCCTGACAAACTCATAAACATAGTAATTTCCTGGACAGGCTTTGACTTGTATAGGGAGAGATCTGTAAGAACAGCAGCCACTCCACCCGGAGCCACAGACCTGACGGGTGACCACCCCATCTTCCAGTCGCGGATGAGAGCCATTGAGCCACATTGGGATGTAAGTGCCACACATGTATTGATTTACACATGATTCTGGCATCTGGGCATTCTGACCATTGTAGAACAGCCTGTACCAACCCTGGAAGTTATCACACCTTCTATAGTTACTATCATAGGGATTGTCTGTTGCTCTCCAAGTCTCATTCAGACTGTTATAGTTGTAGCAAGGGTCAACTCTTGGGGTGGTGAAACGTACTATTATGAAAAAAAATAAAAAATAGAGAACATAGAGAACATTATATACAGCAGATTAATTTATTCAGGAGAATAATGTGAAAACCTGCAATAATTCACAATAAAGCCCTGTTCACACCAATAATCCCATCAAAGCTGTGGTGTGGACTCCGTTATTCTTTAATACTGAGAACGATTTTTAGAACTATATTTTCAGCATTATCTTCCTTGGTGGGAAAGTACATTAAGCATACAAATAAAAGTAATAGGGTATATAAAAAAAATAATATACCTGAACAATATGTAGGAGATGGGATTGAAAGAGGTGGTCTGGTAAATTTGTAGACATAATAGTTTCCAGGACAAGCTTTGACTTGGATTGGGTCAGATCTGTAGTAACTGCACTCCTCATAATGAGAGCCATAAATGTCACGAGTAACAACTCCATCTTCTAGTCGAGGATGAGAACCAGCAAGCCACAGAGAACTAAAACCTCCACATGCCAAGTAAGACACACACCATTCAGGCATCTGAGCACTCAATCTATTAAGGAAGAGTCGATACCAGCCATCCCAGTTAACACCTGTGTCATCATAATCAGCATTGAGTCCATTCATATGCCCGTAATCAAGTATGTTTCTCCAGTTGTCATTGAGTGTGTTGTAATTAATGCATGGGTCATAATCTAAAAGTGAGAGATGACAAGATCAAAACAAACAATGCATCTTTAATGAAGAAGTTCATGAGAGCAAATCTGAACAGGTCAAGCATAAAGATCACGAGATTCCTAAACCACATATACTTAATAGTACTGAGTAATAGTGATGATACATGTTTAGATGCAAAAGGTATGATTTTCAATTTCAATGCAAAAATTAAATTGGAATTTTACCTGTAAGTTTTTATAATTTGTAATACCACACATTTATTAATTTATAAAGACTGATTAACAACTTACTCAAAGGGTTGTTGGTTCTAGTGGTTATAGCTGGACGTATAGTGGTAATCGGCTGTGAAATGGTGCTAATATCTGAAAAAAGATAATTCATCATATGACTGAAATCAGTACTAGTTTAAAAGATTTCAAAAGTGGTAAAAAAAAAAAAAAAGAGGAAAAAGCACAGTACTTGTACAGTATCCTGCACACCACTTGTCTGGCTTCACAAGTTCATAGACATAGTAATTTCCTGGACATGCTTTAACTCTGATTGGTCTTGTTTTGTAACTACAGCATTGAGTCCCGTAGGTCCCTCCACAGACCTCTCGGATCACCACTCCATCCTCAATCCGAGGTTGAGGACCGTTCAGCCACAGGGTGATCTGTGTGTTACATCTGTATGAACTAACACAAGTCTCTGGCAACTGGATGTTCATTCCATGGTATAAAAGCCGGTACCAGCCGTTCCAGGAGAAAGAATAATCACAAATGTGATCTTCACTTTCATTGTTGGCTCTCCAGGGACGATCCAGAGACTTATAGTTGTAGCAGGGATCACTGCTGATGTCTTGGAAAGCAACTGTTATGGAGTTTGCAAAAGTAATGTTAACACACTGTAATTACATTGAAAACAATTTAGAGTATTCTAAGACATATTATAAAAATGGTTCATTTCATGATTTTAAGCAATTATATTGTAGTGTGCAGTCTGACCAAAATGAGGTATATCTGGCCAACAGAATGGGCCAGATATACCCTTGGTTGGGATTACTCTGATTGGTTTGGTTGCTTTAGCTATGGTATGGATTTTAAATATGCCCAAGAGGACTTTGTGGTATTACCATATGGTCACATACTGTTATGTCTCATCTGTTTGTTTGACAAATGGAGATTTGTGAAATCAGTGACATCCTGCGCATACATGTGTATTATGTGTTCAGTGTTCGTAGACTCATTGTGTTTCTTTACAAATTCACATCATTACAAAGACAGCATTTTAATAACATTTTTGTCTGTATGCCTATATATAGTCCTTTACTGAATTTGTTTCTTGTCAGTTCAGTGTGAACACATACATTAAGTAAGCTATGCATTTGTGATATTGAATGTTTGGTTTAAATTTGTGAGATATCAGAGATTAAGGGAGTGCTATAAAATAATAATGGGTTATAAAGGGCCTGCACAACACTGACTTTTTGATTCAGACCAGGGATGGAAATTAGCATCCGCCACCAGCCTAATGCGGGTGGTTTTGTGTTGTGGCGGGTAAACTTGCTTCACCTACCAGCCACCATGGTGGGTAAACCCGGTCGGTGGACAAAAAAGTTAATTTCCATCCCTGGTGTGTGTACAAAACGCAATAAAGTGTAATATCATACGAAGCAGCTCTGTGGAGAAAGGCGGTGTAAACCGGGCTCAAAACGGCGGTGTTGTTCCCAGTACAGTGTTTGCAGCTGAAGTTAGTGCCGCTGGTGGAGTGATATATTTGTTGGTTATTTACAGTACGTTTTATAGCACGTGCTCATGATATACAAGATCGCGTGAAGAGTTGAATTTGTTATCGTGCACAAATTTCCGCATACTGTCACGTCTCTGTCAAACCCCGGTAAGTTCATTTTCCTCCAGCATTCTACAATGTTTTAGATTATATGAACAGTTTGTGTTTATCTTGTTTTTAACGGCATAATAAGCAAACTAACAAACAGTATTATCGGTCGCGTGTCTAATAACTGCTGTCCGGGGGATGCATTTTATTTCCAGTCTTCAAGTACTTTTTCACAAGTTAGCTCTGGGGCTAGTAAGTCAACCCTCTACATTGCGAGTAAATGACTCGCATATGCGACTAAATCTTCCTTCTGGCTACTAAATGATGTCTAATATTAGCCAATAGCTAATAAATTCTCTGATTTTACTCGCCAATGTGCCGTCGCTTTCTCTCACACTCACATAGAGAAAGAGAGAGAGAGAGGGGATTGACGTGCTACATTTAAACAATATTATTTGTTGTATTTTCCTGTCAAAATAACAGCGTTCCTATGGAAGACTTCAGCTTTTAAGAACAGCTGTGTTTTCTGGTAGTGGGTGGAGTTAATGCGCGAACGGCAATCTCATTGGCTGGCGGTCACCTATTATCGTCCCTGTTTTGATTTCAGCAAATCAGTTTGAGCGAACACACAAAACCTGATTAATATTCATGAATCCAGCAGCTCATTAATCCTTAGTAATCTTTGGTGTGTTTTATAGTTTTTATTAGTAGGAATCGTATTATTATCTTATCAGTATTTTTGTCCGAGGTTTCTTATAGTGATACAGTGTTGAACAGGGGACTTTTCCCCACGTGTTTCCTCAACCACAAAAAAAAATTTTTTTTGAAAAATTTCACTGAGACTTAAAATTAAATAAACTGCTTAAGTATTGTAGATCTTGTAGTATAAATTTTCACATGCAGTTACACATTGTCGGTTAAAAACAAGAAAGTGGCTTGTAAAAACATTGAGTGGCTGGTAGATTTTGAAATCCATCAGCCACATTGGTTTCCATCCCTGATTCAGACTGTTTAAAGATGTTAAATTTCCTAACACATAGAGCATTTACTCTTTATATTGACTTTACCTGCACAATACATTGGCTTGGGGATTGATGTATTGGGTTTGACAAGTTCATAGACGTAATAATCTCCAGGACAAGCTTTGACTCGAATGGAGTTGGACTTGTAGCTGCCACAAGAGGAAGACGACCACAACCACCACCAAGCATTTGTTCCCACCACTTCACGGGTCACCACTCCATCCTCAAGTCTTGGATGAGAACCACTGAGAGACAATCCAGTTTCACCACCACAATGTGTAGTACTCACACACCACTCAGACATTTGAGCACTTTGTCCTCTCAGATACAGCCGATACCAGCCTCTCCATTCAACAAGAATGTCATTACCTGAAGGGTTGTAATAGTTTGGCTGTATGTCTCTCCAGTACTCATCAAGAATCGTATAATTATAGCATGGATCAAAGCTAGAAGTTGTAGAACCTGATGCAAAAAAAAAAAAGAAAAAAAAGTTATGATCATTGTGTGATTATTCTTCAGAATACAGACAGCGAACACACTTAACACTACATTACAGGTAAACCTGGTTCTGTATGACAGGGAAAGTGTGGACTGAGGATAAACTGACAGCAATTACTACAAATGTATCATTTACCCTCCTCTCTCACTAATTACCACCTAGATCATTAGTGAGCATTTTCCAGAAAGCACAGCTACATTTGCTTTCACCTTATTTATTGCTGAAAGTAGCATACTTCTACAGTATAAAGACCCATAAAATGTAAAGTCTTATAAATTCAAAATGCATTGTTATTACAAGGAGTGTATATATTTATCATACATATCTCTAGATAATGCTCAAATGAAAAAAAAATACATTTTGCTGATTTGTTTATTCTAGCTAGTTTTTTTTTTATTTTTATTAAAGCTGCTTTGAAAGTCATTTGCATAAAGCCTGAAATGAACTGACAACATAAACTGGTTAAAAAAAGTCTAATCTTTTAAAACCCTGAATTAGTATTTCTTTGAAATTATTGCTGCACACCCATTTTAGCTGGGGGGGGGTAATTTGATTAAAACATTATGCCTATCTTTCTCTTTTTGGTTTTCAGATCCTGTTGTTCCTGCTCTGATCACCAGGGGTGAGATGGTGTTACTGTTCTGCTCTCAATCACCTGTCAATCACACCTGTAACTCCGCCCATTTTACTTGTTCATTATTATCATCTTTTTAAATTCTACGCCAGATATGTGTAGTCATACAGGTTTGCTCTCTCCTGTTTGACATCGGACATTTCTGTTAAGGAAATTAATGTCATCTTACATCTGAGTCTGGATTTCAAAAGCACGTTTTCAGCATCATCTTCACGGTCATAATTTTTCTAGTGGAAATTTGTTTCTGCCTTTATTTCATAGTTGTAAAATATATCTTAGCAATAACAACATATAAATGGCTGTGTAAAAAAAATTACAAAAACAAAAAAGAATAATAATTAAGTGCCAATTGTAATAGTAAAATATGAATAAAAATGAATAAGAGCAACTGTTGATTGAGAAATAAAATACAAAACCTCTATACAAATCAAAGAAGCTAATTTTGCTACAGTGATGACCTACACTATATGATGCTCAGTTAAAACTTTATATTATCTCTTAATATGACAAACAGTCCATACTAAAAGTTCATACAGGAATTACAGCTTTAATTTGATCGGTTTACCCTTTATGTATATCAACCTGACATCTGAGAAGCTTTAATTAAGAAAGTAAAACAGGCTGTCACTGTATGAATTATTCCTTTTTAATGAAAAGCAAGGATGGAACAAAAGAAAGATTAGACAGAATGGCAAAACATTATAAACATGTTTGTCCATGGATCATTTCACCTGTTAAATACATAAGCATAATGATTTAATGTTGTCCATTGATTCAGTTATCTACAGATCTATTCTGATGCAAATGACATAAAACGCTCACCATTGATCAACAACAGCAGCAGTGATGCACACAGTGAGATCAGAAACCTCATTGTGACAAATACCTGCACACAGACATAAAATATGTCTCTTAATTTTTTTGCTAGATTTCTTATGATATACATTTATAAAAGCTACTTAAGTTAGAACTTTCAGAGATATTCATATAAAATGAATGTAATAACATTAATAATATTAAGAAACAAGTTTACCTGAAGTCAGATGCTGGTGCAGATTCTCTCTCTCTTCAGCAGCTGAATACAGTGATATTGAACTAAAGCTCTCACAATCTCAGCAGCCTTTATTAATATGTGCGGGTGGAACCGGGAGTAATCTAAACATCTTAAACCAGTTTTTCATGTGAGACTGAGATAAATGAAATGTCTCTTTACAATTTTTTTTTACAATGAATGTTTAGCACATTACAGATCAAAGCACCTTTAGTAATAATCTTGAAACTTCTATTTCAAATGAAGGTATAAAAATCAAGGACATTAATAAAAATGGGTAGCTGTAACACTAAGTACACCGCAAGTATGCATAAGTACACATCGAAGGGTGCAAAACCGACACACTTGAGCTACCCCCAACAGACACACATACATAGAAAGCGTGTTTCTGCCAATGTGTGAAATAATTCAGCCACAATGCAGTAAAAACACAGACACCAAGGAAAAGCTTGTACAAAACAGACTCACACACTCACTCATGCACACTTACAGACACGCACACAAAACACACTATTATACACACACAAATTAACTGGTTTGGCTGTAGCAATATGGCAATATTGAGTCAGAAAAATCAAATAATCAAATAAGATATATATATATACCCACAACTGAATCTGAAAGTTATTTTTTTTTTACTCTAACCAGATGGTACTAATCTGGCTTCAAAAATTGGATTTTAAAGTCAATGGGCTTCATTCATGAAACACGAGCTGAAAATGTTTTTGTGTAAATCGTTAGTAAAGCTGTTCTGATGTAAATATTTGGGTTCATGAAAGTATTCGTATTTCCAAAACGTTAGTTGATGGTAAGATGGAATGTAGGCTACACTTTCTCCTTACACGGGTAAATGGCGCATACAGGTTCTGTGTTCTTTTTGGCAAACTGATGGCACTGAATTTTAGTACACTGCCATAATAATTGTATTAGATAATTTGCCTTTGCCCTCCATTTTTTTTTATTATTATTATTATTTATTTTTTGAGTTGACAACTGTAAAACGCAGCGCTCGTCACCGTCACTATTTACCCAGCCGTAAACAGAGGATTGGTGGGACAAATAGCAACCAACTATCCAACTTGTACAATGTCTGCCAACAACAGTGTACAATAATTAGTACAATTCGTAAAAATGAGATACTAGTAATATGTTGCCGCCGTGTATATTCCAAATCATAGCAACTAAATTTTCGCAGCTAGAAAAACACTGTGCCAACAAAGTGTTTTCAAGCGCCACCATTTGGTCATTTTAAGAAGAGCACCTAACATTTTCAGCTGGCTAAAAACTCTTTGGTGGACACACATTATGGAATATTTATTGTTAGGCATATGGCCTATTAGTCAAACCTGAAAAAGTATACCAGACCTGGACACCTAATTTGTGTAGCTGTAATTCATAGATGGTAGTGATGTGTTGTTCGTGAACGAATCGTTCTTTTTGAACGAATCTTTTAGGTGAATGAATCGTTCTCGTTCACGTAATCCACTGACTCGTACTTCTCGTTCAGTGAAGTTCCTCCATTCACAGCAGCGCGGCGCTATAAGCAGCGCATGCGCAGCTCAGTGAACCGGGTAACAACCATTTCATCCTGTCAAAAAATTACTCAACCTCGAGCCAATAGCCTTCGAGTATGAGATGTGACAGAGTATGTGATTTGTTGAATGTAGTGAACAAATACGCCCTTAATGAACGAGTTTCATATGAGTCTGAACTAGATCTGGAGATCTTATCGTTCGTGAACGAAATGACTGAACTGGTACCCATGTCGTTCGCGAATGAGTTGAATGAGCTGATACATGTCGTTCGTGAATGAAATGACTGAACTGATACACATGTCGTTCGTGAATGAGTTGAATGAGCTGATACATGTCGTTCGTGAATGAGTTGAATGAGCTGATACATGTCGTTCGTGAATGAAATGACTGAACTGATACACATGTCGTTCGTGAATGAGTTGAAGGAAGCTGATACATATCGTTCGTGAATGAAATGACTGAACTGATACACATGTCGTTCGTGAATGAAATGAACTGGCACATAGCTTATCTCGTTCGTGAACGAAATGAATGAGAGTAAAGCGGGTTAGTCTGCCATTTAGCATGTCAATCTCGCAAAAATGCAAAGCGCAGTTAAGTACTGTACTGTGCACATACGCTTGTTTTGATATTTAGCAACTCCATGTTTAATCCCCGATTTATGAATGTGAATATATAATATACAAACTGTCTGACCAAACAATTAAAATGCTAATTAGGCAAGAAAACCTTGTGCTTTGTTCATCTGAAAAACTTAATTAGACTTTATATATTGAATGTGATTATACACACATTTTAATAAAGCCAGATCAGTTTTTGTAACAAGTGAATACGTTCGTTGACTTAAGACATAACACATAATACACTCTTTTTTTGGCATCTGCTGGCTTATTTTGTGTAATACGAAGAAATGGTCACTGAACGAATCAGTGAACGATTCTGAACGAATCATTTTGGTGAACGAACTGAAAATGAACGAATCTCTAAAAAGAATCATAATTTCCACCACTAATAGATGGGGATTATGCTAATTGTGAATAAGTGTTAGTTAGTTATATTAGCTAAACTAATATAACTAAATATTAGTTAGTACCATGACATCACAAATTAATGAACAAAAACATAACATTTATTTTGCTGAAAAAAAAAAGTTCATTTCAGGTGTCCAGTCACTTTTCATCGCGAACAACACAAGTGTGACTCCCAAATGAACAATACCAGAGTATTAATTTTACTCTAAATTTTCTCATTCATTCTGGGGTTACACTTTAGAATGGTGTTCAGTGGGTTAACATTAGTTAATGCATTTAGTCTCAAGCAAACAATCAATAATGCTTTTATGGAATTTGTTATTCAAGATTATTCTTAATTTCTACATTGTAAACATTTTCAGCATTTAATAAATCATTAATATATTATTACAAACAAACCATTAACACTACATTAACATTAACTTTGATTCATTATTCTGTTAAAGAAATGTGATTGTATTGTGTTATAGTTTTGATTTACACACATGCTACAGTATAAATACATTTATTTTGCAGCTTATGTATAAGTGTGCAGAACGGCTTTATTGTACTGAATCTGCATCAAACTTCCAAAATGAAAAGGTTTGTACTAACAAAACAAAGAAAAACTTTGACCTACACCATGAACCTTGTTTGTTAAGTCAAACTCGATGTTCAGCATTTTCATCATTTTTATACATTACAAAGTTTCTTGCAGTTGCTTACATAATCCACACATGCACAGGTGATTGATAACATGTGCAGTTAATAAACTGAACTACTTGGTTGTTGTCACAGGTGCGGTGTATAATAATCGCACAAAGAAGAAGATTAAGTCAAACAGTATTTAATAATCCACATGTAGGGCGAATTCCAAATGGAAGTGAACATCTGTAGGTTTTAAGTTCTGTATTAGACTAACTGAGACTTGTCAGGGCACTTTGGATAAAAGCGTCTGCTAAATGATTAAATGTAAATGTAATGTAAATGATTTGTACTCAACTTAAAGTCTTACTAAAGCTATAATTTACTCTAGTCTTCAGGATTATTTTCTAACAATCTCTACACAACCTTTCAAAAGGTTTGTTAGAGAAGATATCCATTTTAAATAATGTTGTTGCTTGAAACTTTTTATTCATCAAAGAATCCAGTAAAAAGTATCACTAGTAAAAAAAAATAAAAATTAAAAGCATGTATTATAAGGCCTCATTATCTGTGTTTTTAGTGATTTCAAAACAAGTGTTTTTTTATTTGATTTGATTTTAAATTTAACATAACACCAACAATCATGTGTTATTTTACTTTCAGTTTTAAAGAATGTTAACACACTGGTTGAATTGTTGTGGTTGTCGTTGGTTCGATAAGACTAAGAATGATGTTCAGCCACTTCTCAGACTGACAAAAGAAAACTTGTCATTGTTCTGCTTACATGGTTTTCAAAAATGTCTATTTGTTTTTCAGATTAATGTATTATGTTTTAGTTTAATAATGTTTTTTTATTTAACATTTTGTATTATTAGGGGGTTTTATGGTACTAAATGATACTTATGAAGTAAAAATGTATTACCCGTTAACCTTTGTTTTTGCAGTTTCTGACCTAAAAAAGACATTTCCAGTTTAAACTCTTAAATCTTGAATACTTTGGAACAGAATTAAGTTTGGTCTCTTTTTAAAGACTCTATAGGCAGATTTTTCCAAAACTGATTAAAAAGTAAAACAAATAATTAAATGAAAATAAAATAATTTTTTTCAAAATATATGAAAATGTATATATTTTCAAATTTTATATAAAATATACTGTAGTTTTATATATATTTATTTTGTCTTATGCTTATCAAGGCTGCATTTATTTGATCAAAATATTGAAATATTACAATTTAAAATGTAAAATCTATTTTAATATACTTAAAAATGAAATGTATTGCTGTGATAAAGCGGAACTTTGAGAATCATTGTTCCAGTCTTCAGTGCCACCTGATCCTTCAGACATTATTTTAATATGCTGATTTATTATAACTGTTGGAAACAATTGTGTTGCTTAAAAGGTCCCGGGGAAGTCATGGCCTAGTGGTTAGAGAGTTTGACTCCTAACCCTAAGGTTGTGGGTTTGAGTCTTGGGCCGGCAATACCACGACTGAGGTGCCCTTGAGCAAGGCACTGAACCCCCAACTGCTCCCTGGGCGCCGCAGCATAAATGGCTGCCCACTGCTCCCGGTGTGTTCACTGCTCTGTGTGGGTTAAATGGAGAGCTCGAATTCTGAGTATGGGTCACCATACTTGGCTGTATGTCACATCACTTTTTTTTAATGCTCTTTTACAAGGTCTTAGATTTGTTTTGGAGGTGCATTGGAACATAATGAAAACATTATTTTTCACATAATTAACATTACTATAATTTACATTTAATCATTTAGCAGACGCTTTTATCCAAAGCGACTTACAAATGAGAACAATAGAAGCAGTCAGGTCAAAAAGAGAACAACAACAGTATACAAGTGCCATGACAAGTCGAAGTTACTTACTTGTCTAGTACAGAATGCATAGCCAGGTTTCTTTCTTTTTTTTTTTTTTTTTTTAATGAAAGGACAAGAAAAGAAGGAAAGTGCTAGTATTAGTTGGTTAAGTGCAGACGAAAAAGATGAGTCTTTAGATGTTTCTTGAAAATGAGTAAAGACTCAGCTCTGTGAATTGAGATTGGGAGGTTATTCCACCAGCTGGGCGCAGTCCAGGAGAAGGACCGTGAGAGTGATTTTGAACTTCTTTGGGATGGCACCACAAGGCGACGTTCACTTGCAGAGCGCAAACTTCTGGAGGGCACATAAGATTTAACCAGTGAGTTTAGGTATGTTGGTGCCGGCCAGTGGTCATCTTGTAGGCAAGCATCAGTACCTTGAATTTGATGTGAGCGGCTACTGGTAGCCAGTGTAACCTGATGAGGAGAGGAGTATCGAGAGCTTTTTTTGGCTCATTGAAAAAAACCCTTGCTGCTGCATTCTGGATCAATTGCAGAGGCTTGACAGTACATGCAGGAAGTCCTGCCAGGAGAGCATTACAATAGTCCAGTCTGGAGAGAACAAGAGCTTGGACAAGAAGTTGCGTGGCTTGCTCTGACAGGAAGGGTCTAATCTTCCTAATGTTGTATAAGGCGAATCTGCAGGACCGGGTCGTTGTAGCAATGTGGTCTGTGAAGCTTAACTAATGATCCATCACAACTCCTAGGTTTCTGGCTGTCCTCGAAGGAGTAATGGTTGAAGAACCCAGCTGTATAGAGAAGTTGTGATGAAGCAATGGGTTAGCTGGAATTACCAGGAGTTCTGTCTTTGTAAGGTTAAGCTGAAGGTGATGGTCATTCATCCAGCTAGAAATGTCAATCAGACAGGCTGAAATGCGAGCAGCTACCATCGGGTCGTCTGATTGGAATGAGAAGTAGAGTTGGGTGTCATCAGCGTAGCAGTGATAAGAAAAGCCATGCTTCTGAATGACAGATCCTAATGACGTCATGTAGATGGAGAAGAGAAGTGTTCCAAGTACTGAGCCTTGAGGAACCCCAGTAGCAAGGTGTTGTGACTTAGAAACATCACCCCTCTAAGACACACTGAAGGATCTCTCAGAGAGGTAGGACTTAACCCCCAGGAGTGCGGTTCCAGAGATGCCCATCTTTCTGAGGGTGGACAGGAGAATCTGGTGATTAACAGTGTCAAAAGCAGCAGAAAGGTCCAGTAAGAAGAGTACTGAGGATTTGGAAGCTGCTCTTGCCAGTCGCAGGGCTTCAGTAACTGAGAGCAGAGCAGTCTCAGTTGAGTGCAGAGGCTTGACAGTACATGCAGGAAGTCCTGCCAGGAGAGCATTACAATAGTCCAGTCTGGAGAAAACAAGAGCTTGGACAAGAAGTTGCGTGGCTTGCTCTGACAGGAAGGGTCTAATCTTCCTAATGTTGTATAAGGCGAATCTGCAGGACCGGGTCGTTGTAGCAATGTGGTCTGTGAAGCTTAACTAATGATCCATCACAACTCCTAGGTTTCTGGCTGTCCTCGAAGGAGTAATGGTTGAAGAACCCAGCTGTATAGAGAAGTTGTGATGAAGCAATGGGTTAGCTGGAATTACCAGGAGTTCTGTCTTCGTAAGGTTAAGCTGAAGGTGATGGTCATTCATCCAGCTAGAAATGTCAATCAGACAGGCTGAAATGCGAGCAGCTACCATCGGGTCGTCTGATTGGAATGAGAAGTAGAGTTGGGTGTCATCAGCGTAGCAGTGATAAGAAAAGCCATGCTTCTGAATGACAGATCCTAATGACGTCATGTAGATGGAGAAGAGAAGTGTTCCAAGTACTGAGCCTTGAGGAACCCCAGTAGCAAGGTGTTGTGACTTAGAAACATCACCCCTCTAAGACACACTGAAGGATCTCTCAGAGAGGTAGGACTTAACCCCCAGGAGTGCGGTTCCAGAGATGCCCATCTTTCTGAGGGTGGACAGGAGAATCTGGTGATTAACAGTGTCAAAAGCAGCAGAAAGGTCCAGTAAGAAGAGTACTGAGGATTTGGAAGCTGCTCTTGCCAGTCGCAGGGCTTCAGTAACTGAGAGCAGAGCAGTCTCAGTTGAGTGACCACTTTTGAAGCCAGATTGGTTGTTGTCCAGGAGGTTGTTCTGTACAAGGTACATAGAAAACTGGTTTAACACAGCTTGCTCAAGTGTCTTTGCAATGAATGGAAGAAAGGATACCGTTCTTTAGTTTTCAAGAAGTGCTGGATTTAGAGATGGTTTCTTAAGCAGTGGACTTACCCGAGCCTGCTTAAATGCTGAGGGAAATGTTCCAGAGTGAAGAGAGGAGTTGATAACGTGAGTAAGCGAAGGTATGACTGAAGAAGAGATCGCTTGAAGGTGAGTGAGGATTAGATCAAGTGGATAAGTAGTAGGATGACTGGACAGGAGAAGTTTGGAAACGTCCATCTCTGAAAGTTGGGAGAGGGAGGAGAAAGAGTGTGCGTCGGTCATTGTGAAGTTGTCCTCAGTCTGGAGGAGAATTTGTCACTGATGGTTCTTGTCTTATTTGTGAAGAAAACTGCAAAATTGTCCGCTGTAAGAGTTGAAGGAGGAGGTGGTGGAGGCAGATTAAGAAAAGAAGAGAAAGTCTTGAAGAGTGTCCGAGTGTCACAACAGCTGTTAATTTTGTTGTGGTAGTAGGATGTTTTAGCCGTGAAGAAAGTTGCAGAGAAGGAAGAGATGAGAGACTGATAAACACTGAGGTCGGTAGAGTTTCTTGATTTCTGCCATTTCCTCTCTGCAGCCCTGAGTTTATAGCAATGTTCACGGAGAACCTCAGACAGCCAGGGGGCAGATGGGGCGGCGCGTGCTGGTCTAGACAACAGTGGGTAAAAGTTGTCCAAGCAAGGTGTTAAAGTGGAACAAAGAGTGTCCATAGCACTGTTCGTGTCCAGAGCTGAAAACTGAGAGTGCAGGAAGCGAGGATGAAACCACAGAAGATAGGCGAGATGGAGAGCGAGCGAGCGAGCGTAGGTTCTGTCGAATGGTGACCTGCGTTGGAGTGTGTGCTGCTTCAGGAGTAAGTGCTAGGTTAGCAGTAATGAGGAAGTGATCTGAGGTGTGCAGTGGAGCAACTGAAGAGATGTCCACAGAGCAACAGCGCGTTTAGATGAGGTCCAGTTGGTTGCCTGATTTGTGAGTCGCTGTAGTAGACACTCGCTTGAGATCAAATGAGGTAGTAACAGAGTAGTACCATCATCAGGAAAGTTTGATAGCAGCACATCCAACTCCTCCCAAGTTTCCCAATTGACCTGGGGGAGGATAAATGACCACAAAGTGGATTTTAACAGGGTGGGTTACAGTAATGGCATGTGATTCAAATGAACCATTACCTGTAGGTGATGGCTGAAGATCAAATTTCCATTCTTTTGATATAAGGAGACCAGTACCTCCACCCCTCCCAGTGGTACGAGGAGTGTGGGAACAAGTGAAATTAGTGGAGAGGGCTGCGAGAGTGGCAGTGTCTTCAGGTTTGATCCAAGTCTCAGTCAGTGCCATGAGGTTGAGACCGGAATGAGTAGCAATAGAAGAAATGAAGTCTGCTTTATTAACAACAGACTGGCAGTTCCAGAGACCAACTGGAATAGAGAGCGTAGTAGTAAAGGTCAGAGGGACAGGCCATAGGTTTGCTATACAAATGCTATACAAAAAGTAAAGAAAGGGGAGAAAAGCAATAATCAAGTTCCCTGTCGGTGTCCTTGCTCGGTGGAGTTGCGCAGGTAGAGTTGATGGTCTTTACACTCGTCGGTCTTAACACGAGGAGGCCTCACATGAGGGCTGCCGCGACCGCTGCCGCAGTGAAACCTGCTGCTTTTGTATTTATGTAACTGCAATTGAAGTCAGCTGGCCACGCCTCACTATTTAGCAGACCAAAACTGGGCAGTCCCGCGTGCAACCAAGTGCATTTTTCAGGACGTAATTACCAGGGTAAGACACAATTTAAACCAAAACTTTCCTAGCAATGACGATCACACAGTAGTCTAATGAGAAAACAAGACAAAACACTTACAAGCTGCTGTCCTTCTCTGTTACTCAGCTGTTTCTTCTTATAATAACATTCCACAGATTGTCTTACTCTGGAAAAAAGAGAGTGTCTGTATTACTTAATCCCCTTTCACACTGCTTTCACACACAACCCGTAAAGGTCCACTAAAGACACGGGACATCAGGGCGTGCGGTGTAATGTACGAGTCGAAAACGCTTCACTGAAGCTGGCGACTGATCTCAGCGCCAGAGCGGAAAGTGAGGTACTAACTGATCTCTGCTTCATAACGGCATTAGTTCTGGCTTTTGTTCACACAGTGCTCGTTCCAGGACTAAACCTGGCAATGTTAAGCTCCTTTCACACTGCATGTTGGACCCAGAAAATTGCCGCGCCACCTTCTGTGTGAACGCAAACACATCCTGGGATTGATTCTGGGATTGATCCCGGTTCGGAGACCTAGTAACTTTACCGGGTTCAGTACCGGAATGAGCGCTGTGTGAACAAAAGCCAAAACTAATCTTGTAAAGGATGTGTCGTAGTGTTGACGCACGTTATCGCGCAACTCTTTTACTAGCAGAAATCACTTACTTCTTCACTTTCCACGCTGATGCTGAGATTGTTCGCCAGCTTCAGTGAAGCGTTTTCGACTCGTACATTACACATCACGCCCTGATGTCACGTGTCTTTAGGGGTCCTTTACGGGTTGTGTGTGAACGCACGCACATATTCCGGGTAATCACTGGCAGTGTGAAAGTGCAGAATCTAACGACCCGGGAACAATTGTCGGGACACATTAACAGTGTATTTTCCAGAATCGCAGTGTGAAAGGGGCTTTCTAGGTAAAACAATCAAGAGAGCAAGAACAGTCTAATAAAAAGACTTAACTGAGAAGCAGTGTTGTGTTGTTTGTTACTTCCCTGACCTAGACCAGGGACCGTAACAATCAGTAACGTGGATAACTTTAATCATTTTTAGTGGTTCATGTTGTTATGAAAACATCAGTTATACATACAGTTATAGTTATAGGAAAGATCACGTAACATTTAAACAGCCTTCTGTCTGAACCATGTTCATTTTATATGCCTGTTTAGATCACTTTCGCTTTAATTATTATTGGCACTGATGCATTCCCATGAGATGTGTCCCATGTTGAATTGGGCAAACTGCTGCCGACAAGAGCCGACGAGTGGAACACACCAAACAAACTAGCCATTTAAGGATGGTGTAGCAAGTACATAGGGTGTTATGGGAAGTGTTTCCGGTTCTGGTTTACCTAATTAATGCAGCCTAAAAATCCTTTAACGGATTTGGATATTAAAAGCATATTAGTATGTTATGTGTAAGCCAGGTTAAAGAGATGAGTCTTTAATCTAGATTTAAACTGCAAGAGTGTGTCTCCCTCCCGAACAATGTTAGGTAGGATATTTCAGAGTGCAGTGCTCTGTTACGTTATAACGCCTGTTTCGCACATAGTCCGTCTGCTGTGCGTATTAACGGATTCCAGCTGCACGAGGTTTCGGTCAGGGTGTTCAAGGAGTGGTGCGTCGTCTGCAGCAGTGCAGTGATTGTTAACGTACTGAGTCTATTTTTGCTGTGCTGCAGGCGCTGAATTAAAGTGAAAGCGCATTGTTCGCGGGAAAAATTAACATGGATATACATGGAAACGCAGTCACATGGGTTTCTGGCTAGGTTTAAAACAAGAAAAAGAGCACTTTTAGATAAACATGGAAAACAATATATATGTTCACTTTTATGGAAGCAGAGAAACAAAGTTCATTAAGACCCATGAGATTGCTTGTGATAAAGATTTAAATGCAAAATGCACGAGATTTTAACAAGTAGGCTAATTATTGTTTAAATGTTTTGCCTCTTGCTTGAGCAGCTTATTATACAAACCTAGAAGTAAAATGTGTGAATAATGCATTGTTTATATTTATTGAGTTTAAACTAATGTCTATATGAAAGATTGTTACTGTTCTGTGATAAAAGACTTACAATGCTTATAACGGCTCCTGAATGTTTTTTTTTCCAGACCAAAAAAAATCACGCTTCAACTGATGCCTTCAATCTTTTAATGTCTTCCTTTCAGGAATCATGATATTCAATATCACAAAAATTGAATGGACACCGTGAAAAAACTGAAAAATAAACCAAAATTACAATCAAATTGTTGAAGTGATTCTACCATGACATCACTCGAAAACTGAAATCAATGTACACAGTACATCAAATTATAAATAAACAATAACCAAAATGCACACAAACATACCGTGTGCTTTCCAATCGGGACTCAGGAGACATTAGTAGACAATTTTGCTCGAACACTCTTTCTATTTTACCTCTTTCGATTTGTGTGCGACACCTCATGTTTCTCTCTAATCTTTTTTCTTTTTCCTTTTCCGGTGAGCACGCAAAATATAAAATCACATGACCAATACGTCTTATATTACTCCTTTTTCCCCTGGGGTGTCACTATTACCAAACTATCATGTAGATCAATACAATTTTCACACACGTATTACCACAAAATTTATAAAACAAAACAAACAAACAAACCAAAAACCTTTCAAAGGTGAAAAATATCTGCGACAGCTACAATGCTGAAAAAAAAATATATATATATATATAATTTTTTTACATGATATGAAATCAAAACAATGAACAAATGTTGTGTTTGTGGACTAAACCGACGCGGATCAGTAGCGGACTGCAAACACGTCCTGTGTGAAAGCACAAGGAGTCTGTGCTGCGGACTGCATATGCACTGCAGGCAGATTATGCATATATAATATCCTTTTTATGCAAGTGCTGTCGGGCTAAAACTGTCGCCAAAGGCGGCAACACAAGCAATTTGCTCCAGCACCTTAGCCGCAAGCACGTCTTGGAATATCAACCAGCAGAAAATGCATTGTACACCTGATTATGCATGGAAAAAAAACTTTTTTTTTTTTTTTGATTGTGGAAAACCGGTATAATAAAAAAAAAAAAAAAAAAAAAAAAAAAAAACAGTATATACATTTTTGGTCAAACCGCCCAGCACTAATGGGTAGGCTATATTTGTAGCAATAGCCAAAAATATATTGCATGGGTCAAAATTATTGATTTTTCTTTTATGCTAAAAATCATTAGTATATTAAAGATCATGTTCCATGAAGATATTATGTAAATTTTCTACCAAAAATATATAAAAACTTAATTTTTGATTAGTAATATGCATTGCTAAGAATTTAATTTGGACACCTTTAAAGGCAACTTTAGATTTTTTTGCACCCTCATATTTTAGATATTCATATAGTCCAAATATTGTTTTAACCTAACAAGCCATAATTCAGTGGAAAGCTTATTTATTCAACTTTTTTTTGAAAGACCCTTTTGGTCTAAGGTCACATATGAATATAACTATTGCAACACACATCTTATAGATAATGGGACTGGGTAGATCTAAAATGACAAAAGGTTATCGTAAAAGTTGTCAATTTGACTCATGTTCCCCATTTTAAGCATCTGGTTCATATAGTGAACATCCCTACGACCAAATGCGACAGTAAACACATTTGCAGCGATGAGAAATACTAGAATTCTTGCAAAGCGAGGGCACGCTCCCGCACACGAACTTTGACAGCTGTACTCCGCACGTGCCAAAGCCCCACCCACCCAGTGTACATGCATGTTGGCGGCATGTGAGAAGGCATGAGCTCACCCCTAGTGCGGAAAACTAAAAAGTGCAGTATAAAAAACAGACTTCTTATCTTTAATAAAGATTATAAAGTGATTTTAAAGTGATGAGCTGACTTAAAAGTGCTAAATGGAGTCTGAATGGTCATCTTTAACGTATGAAAAATAATTTTGTAAGTGATTTTCTAATGCATTTATACTTAAGTCAAATGTTGAGTGCATATAGCATGTTTCCCATGTAAGGGTATTTCTATGGGGAAAAACTTGCTGTCACAAAGAAACATGTTCGCCTCGTCGTGGGGTGTATTCCAAAAAGCAGGTTATGTGACATACCCAGGTATGTTTGAGGATAAACAAACAGATAACTTCAGCTTTCGGTCCCAAAATCGGAGGTTACTTTCAGGGTATGTAAGCAACCATAGCAACTTGCTCTCTACAGATAACCTGCTCCGGAGCAGGTTATGTTCCAGGGTTAGTTCAGCGCATGATATACGGATTAGCCTTCAGCGGGTATATATGGTGCTGGTCATATAATTAGAATATCATCAAAAAGTTGTATTATTTCACTAACTCCATTCAAAAAGTGAAACTTGTATATTATATTCATTCATTAAACACAGACTGATAAATTTCAAAGGTTTATTTCTTTTAATTGGGATGATTATAACTGACAACTAAGGAAAATTTCAAATTCAGTATCTCAGAAAATTTGAATATTGTAAAAAGGTTCAATATTGAAGACACCTGGTGCCACACTCTAATCAGCTAATTAACTCAAAATGCCTGCAATGGACTTTAAATGGTCTCTCAGTTTAGTTCTGTAGGCTACACAATCATGGGGAAGACTGCTGACTTGACAGTTCTCCAAAAGACGACCATTGACACGTTGCACAAGGAGGGCAAGACACAAAAGGTCATTGCAAAAGAGGCTGGCTGTTCACAGAGCTCTGTGTCCAAGCACATTAATAGTCAAAGTCAAAAGTCAAAGTCACCTTTATTTATATAGCGTTTTAAACAAAATACATTGCGTCAAAGCAACTGAACAACATTCATTAGGAAAACAGTGTCAATAATGCAAAATGATAGTTAAGGCAGTTCATCATTGGATTCAGTGATGTCATCTCTGTTCAGTTAAATAGTGTCTGTGCATTTATTTGCAATCAAGTCAACGATATCGCTGTAGATGAAGTGTCCCCAACTAAGCAAGCCAGAGCGACAGAATGGAGAAAAAAAACCTTGGGAGAAACCAGGCTCAGTTGGGGGGCCAGTTCTCCTCTGACCAGACGAAACCAGCAGTTCAATTCCAGGCTGTTGTCTAACACCAATAGAGTACAGAATGTCTATAAATGCTGATCCCAATGCATCTTTTTCATTATCAACATGGATATTAAAATCACCAACTATTAAAACTTTATCTGCAGCCAGAACTAACTCAGATGTAAAATCACCAAACTCTTTAATAAAGTCTGTATGGTGCCCTGGTGGCCTGTATACAGTAGCCAGTACAAACATAACAGGGGATTTATCATTAACATTTGTTTCTCTGGATAATGTTATATGAAGCACCATTACTTCAAACGAGTTATACTTGAAGCCTGCCCTCTGAGAAATCCTGAAAACGTTGTTATAAATTGAAGCAACACCTCCACCTTTGCCTTTTAGACGCGGCTCATGTTTATAACAGTAATCTTGGGGGGTGGACTCATTTAAAATAATGTAATCATCAGGTTTTAGCCAGGTTTCTGTCAAACAGAGTACATCTATATTATGATCAGTGATCATATTATTTACAAAAAGTGTTTTTGTAGAAAGGGATCTGATATTCAATAAGCCAAGCTTTATCATTTGTTTATCCATATTGCTTCTGTTTTTTATTTGTTGAACCTCAATTAAATTGTTAATCTTAACTTGGTTTGGACGTTTTTTGTATTTTCTTCGGTCAGGTGTGGATCTATTATAAATCATTTCTACTTTAAAAGCACTGAGATATGCTCTCAAAACAGTACTTAAGTAAAAAGTACTCCTCTCAAAAAATACAAAAAAATATTTAGTTACCCAAAAATATTCATATCAAAGGTCTATGTGCATGGAAAATCAACTTTGAACAAAACCCACTTTTATCTTATTGACAAAGTATGTTAATTAGTGTCATGATACAGTGATTTCTAACTTCAATACCTTGGTTGGATAGGAGTGGTTAAAGGGTTCCTATTATGCTCTTTTACAATGTCTTGAATTTGTTTTGAGGGTATACTAGAACATGCTCTCAAGCTTGGTGGTTCAAAAAACCATTTTTCACAATTTACATTACAATAAATTTCTCCTCAGCTTGGCACAAATGTCTCAATTAGTTCTGTGTTTGAAGAAGACCTGCCTTCCAAAAAACAAAATTGGTGAACGGCTCAGACAGTGTTTCAGTACTGCCCTCCCCTTACCAAAGCAGCAAGTTTCCTCTGATAAGGATGGCATCAATATTGCCATATTAATTTGATATTGTTTTGGAAAACAACGCTATAGTCCAAACAAAAAGCAAAATAGGACCCCATTAAGAACATCTGCTTGTTACAGTACGTCTAACATCATCCTTCACCACTTCTGTGATATATTAGTGTCTGAGTCTGTTAGCACGGAGACTGTAGGGTGCACAGCAAATTACGTTTAGCTTAAATACGTAATATTAATGATATAGTGTTAATCAATGGCTGCTGACATAGTACTTTCAAGTGAAATGAGTAGAGTCTTGGACCTGGAGACAGCAGTCCTAACATCATGACTTAACAAGAGGATTCTCCCAAGCCATCAAACTGACTTCATCAGAGCAAGAACACCATTCCAGAGCCGGAAGCAACAGCAGACTATTTTTTTCCCCAGTGTGTTGGCATGGTTCAACTATTTGCTGTAAGACTAGAACTGTGCACTAAAAAAAGCAAGTAGGGTTATTTTTATTTCATGATGTACAATCATTTTCAATACCATTGGCAAAACTACCACAAACTGTATACTGCCATATACCTGTAGTATTTTTTTTGTCCATCCATTTTTTCAAAGCACTCATTATTTTAAGCTTTGAAATTGGTTTAATCCAAGTGTTCTAAAAAGACACATTCACTTTATATGATGAACAGATTTTACATAGGCTTTTATTTACATGTATAAATATTATGCCCCCAATTACCATTACAAAAATCTCAATCTTAAACATTTGCTCCTTCTGTGTATTTGTGTCGTTAAAATAGGGCAATTTACAGAAGAAAGCTTGATTTCAAATTTGATTTAAAACTGAACTGAATTTACAAAAAAAAAAAAAAAAAAAAGTAGGCCTACACACAGCAATAAAATTTAAAAACAAATGACCTCAATTCAGTTTGAGGTATTCAAAATATGGCCACACTGAATTTTTACAAGTAAAGATTTAAGAGCCATATACAGTATGTTAGGCCGATTTATGAAGATAAATGGATCATGAGATGGCTTTGACCTGTAATGACTGTACAATGTAGTGATGCAGTAGACAGACTAGGATATTTAGATGTACAAATCAGACAAATATCCCATTCCAAAACATTTCATAAATTTACATTGTACATAAATGTAAGTTCCATCTGTGATTGTTGAAAGACTTTCTGGTGCATTTCACTTACAACCAATAAAACTTGAAAGAAGGATTTTCATCGGACAGGTGTGGATCTATTATAAATCATTTCTACTTTAAAAGCACTGAGAGATCGCGACTGCACACAGTCTGCGCACAAACAGTTCATTTGTATAAGTTAGGTCTATTTGAGAGCTTGCATCCAGTTTTCTATGATTACATGACAAGTGTTCTCATGTTACAATAAAGCACGCCAAATTTGCGCAGGAATTATTATAATAATGCGGAATACCTGCAATCCCTGCAGACATTCAGACTGTAATTGACAGCAGTGAACACACACACACTGTGAGCACACACCCGGAGCAGTGGGCAGCCATTTATGCTGCGGCGCCCGGGGAGCAGTTGGGGGTTCGATGCCTTGCTCAAGGGCACCTAAGTCGTGGTATTGAAGGTGGGGGGAGTGCATGTACAGTTCTCCCTCCACCTTCAATACCACGACTTAGGTGCCCTTGAGCAAGGCATCGAACCCCCAACTGCTCCCCGGGCGCCGCAGCATAAATGGCTGCCCACTGCTCCGGGTGTGTGCTCACAGTGTGTGTGTTCACTGCTCTGTGTGTGTGCATTTCGGATGGGTTAAATGCAGAGCACAAATTCTGGGTATGGGTCACCATACTTGGCTGAATGTCACTTCACTCACACTCACTTCATTGACAGGAGACTGATGCGTGTCAAACTCACTCGGAGAGAAGAGAGAGACGCAGATTGTATTGGTGTATAATCAGATACTATGGAAAATGAGTAATGGAAACGTGTCAGATATTTCAGTATCGGTATCAAAATATACATATTTATGACACCACTACCATGTAGTTTGTTTCTCCAAGCTGTGAGTCCATAAATGACGCTAAGCTCCATCTCTGTCTGATCAGCTCTTATGCTGCAGCGGTGCTGTTCCCGGTTCAGATATAAGCGCTTTTATTGATCCGTTTACGATCGGATATTTTTATTGGCTCCTGAAATGCTGTCAAAAATTTGAATATCAATTCAAATTGTGGGCGTACTCCGTACCCAGACAGCAATATAGTATTGGCCCAGATCTGCCCCACATCTGGCCCTCGTGAAATCCATTCAGGCCGGATAAGGAGCCAACACTATATTGCTGTCTGGGTAACGAACTATGATTTTAAAGTAACGAAGTAGATTCAATAGTTCACGCTTACATATAATTAGCTGAGGTATGGAATGCGTATTTGGCGTGCTGTCCGGGGAAGGGCTCCGAGCTCGGGAATGGCCCGAACCTAGAGTACCCCCCCTTCCCCGTCTATTTATAAAGTGAACTTGAAGTGAGGAGATGGGGTGGAGGAGGGATGCTGATAAACCGTCAATGGATAGAGGTAAGTCAGCGATATTTATACTATGGGATTGATTACTTGATTATGGTCCACCTGTGTTGATTAGGCTAAGTATCTGACGCGCTCCTCCCGAATCTTATTAATAAAATTACATTTCAATAGTTCACGCTTACATATAATTAGCTGAGGTATGGAATGCGTATTTGGCGTGCTGTCCGGGGAAGGGCTCCGAGCTCGGGAATGGCCCGAACCTAGAGTACCCCCCAAAAAGCAAATATACAGGAGGACAGCCGCCAGTTTAGAGAATGCCCCCCCAAAAGCATAGAGTACTGGCGGGGGCTGATTTGGTTTCTGAGAAGTCGTCTCGTAGGCAGGTTGGAAGGGCCTACGTACTCCGGAGGGAGCGACTTGGGCGTTTGGAGAGTAGGCCCTACCGGCTGCAGCTAGTGAACTACGTGGTTGTTGGCGCCCGGTCGGTAGGGCTCGAGCCGATGCTCAACTGGAGCTTTTTGGCGTTGGAATGGTGAGCACTACCGGCCGATGAGGAGGAGCAGCGTGGTTGTGGTGCCCGACCGGGAGGACCCGAGTTGCCTCGACCGGAATAGGTCACGGTGTCGGCGTACGGGCCCTACTGGCTGATAGCCCCTGCTATTCAGTGGGTGAAGGGCCTAGTGCTGACCGAGAGGGCCCATGAAGCCTCCGACAGGAGATTGAGACTCAGAATGACGGACGTCTGGGTCCTCTCGGTTTGGCAGATAAAAAGCTTTGGGCTGGCCGACAAGGAGGACTCTGGCGACATCTGATGGGAGATCCCGACTCACGGCATTAGATGGATGAGACTCACTTGCGGCCGGCAAGCATAGGCCCGCCCGGGAGAACTCTCGCCAGACGTCTGAAGGGAGCGCACGCATCAGACGGGTAAGCCTCGCCGGACGGGGAGAGTGGAAAGGAAAACCCGACTGGGAGGTCTCTCGCAGCATCCGATGGGGCATTAGACTCAGAACATCGAACGGGTAAGCCTCGCCAGGCAGGGTTAAAAGATGTGAGGGTAGCTGAGGGTAGCTGAGTTATTTTTATTTTTTTTTATTTATTTTTTTATTTTTTTTTGCAGGATTTGGCGAGAGGACGAGACTCGTAGTGCCGGACGGTTAAGCCTCGCCTATCGTCAAATGGAAAGGGAAGTTGCGTGGCCGAGAGACTGTTACCGACGTCGGAAGGGAGCACACGCATCGAACGGGTAAGCCTCGCCGACCGTAGAATGGAAACGTAAAGCAAGTCTGTCCAGGAGGCTCTCGCCGGCGTCCGAAGGGAGCACACACATCGAACGGGTAAGCCTCGCTGACCATAGAAAAGGAAAAGGTAAGGTTGTCTAACCGGGAGGCTCTCGCCGGCGTCCGAAGGGAGCACACGCATCGAACGGGTAAGCCTCTCCGGATGTGTGACAGAAAAGGTAACGATAGGTGGCCAGGAGGCTCTTGCCAGCATCCAACTGGGACTTCCTGTTCCCCAAAAACAACTGGGTGAGCCTCGCAGGCCGTAGGATGGAAAAGGTAAGTTTGTGTGGTCGTTAGGCTGTCGACGGCGTCTTATGGGAGTTTGCTACTCACGGCAAGAGACGGGTAAGCCTTGACGACCGTAGGAAGGAGGGAGGGTTTATTTGTGTGTTTGGTACCTGCGGCATCGAACGGCTTGCTTGTAGGTTTTGTAACCTAAACCACGTGGAATGGTCGTGGTTGGCTGGCCAGGAGGCTCTCGCCAGCGTCCGATGGGAGCACTCTCATCGAACGGGTGAGCCTCGCTGGCCAAGGATGGAAAGGTTGTCCAGCCGGGAGGCTCTTACCTTCGGCCGACAGGAGCTTAGCTCCCGGAATCGAACGGTTAAACCTCGCTGGCCAAAGGACGGAAAAGGTTGTCCAGCCGGGAGGCTCTTACATTCGGCCGACAGGAGCTTAGCTCCCGGAATCGAACGGTCAAGCCTCGCTGGCCAAAGGACGGAAAAGGTAAGGTTGTCTAGCCGGGAAGCTCTCACCTACGTCCAATGGGAGCCTTGACTCCATGCATTGGATGGGTAAACCTCTCCGTACGTAAGACAGAATGGCAAAAGGGTAGCCGGGGGCTTTCACCTACGTCCGATGGGAGTGTGAGCTCCTGGCAACGAACGGGTAAGCCTTGCTGGCCGCAGAATGGAAAAGGTGAGGTTGTCTGGCCGGGAGGCTTTCGTCGGCATCCGATGGGAGCTCAAACTCCTGGCATCGAAGAGAGAAGCCTTGCCGGCCATAGGATAGAAAAAAGGTAAGGTTATCTGGCCGGGAGGCTATGGCCGGCATCCGGTGTTAATCTGGCTTTTTAATCGGGTAAGCTTCGCTGGTGGTCGGATGGAAAGTCCAAGATTGCTTAAGCGGGGAAGCATCTGACAGGATTTTAATACTCACGGGCCTGGTTTCACAAATGGGGTTATGCTTAAGCCAGGACTATGCCTAAGTTAAATTAAGATATTTAAGCAACTTTTACAGAAATGCCTTAGAGGAAAATTTTACAGGTGTGCATCTTGACACAGAACAATGACACTGGCATATTTTAAGATGTGTCGGAGCAAGATATTTTCAGTTGAGACAGCTCAAACATGTATTTTAGTCTGGGACTAGCTTAAGCCTTGTCTGTGAAACCATGGGACGATGTCATACGACTAAGCTTTGCTGATAGTTGAACGGAGAAGGCAAAGGTTGGCTCAAACGGGAGCACTCTGGCAGTGCCTGACAGGGAGTTCGATACTAAGGAGGATTTGGTTGTCTACGAGGGTAGACGCTGTGAGGCTTACTTGAATAATTGTTTAGCAAATCCAATAAGCTGCTTCCGATAATGAGTCCGAAAAATCTTGGTGCAGTCATTGTATTCGAAATTAAGCGTGCAAAAATAAATTGGATTTCCTGTGCCAGTGTACCCAAAATAGGTGCCGAATTGTACGAATTGTCGTATTGTCAGCACATGAGATCGATGGTACATATCGACGATGTAATCGTGCATGGGTGGAGTAAGAGAAAGATACTTTATACTTGTCTGAGCTTACTATTTGCCATTTTAACCATGCAGGTGCACGAAAAAGCCTATGGAATCACCGATAATCGAAAAAAAAAAATATATATATATATATATTTTTCGGACGTACTGATAAACTGGCAATAAATATAAAATACTATATTTAAAACTGCTAGTTCATGTAGTCGGCACTACGGTCATCTCGCTTGTGCCGGGTTTTTTTTTTTTTTTTTTTTTTTTTAACTATAGTAGATTCCATTTAAAGTCCAACGATTTAACCCTAATATGGACGTAAACAAATGCCTTAAATATAAGGTATTCAAAAACCGGTAAGTTCATATATTTGAAGTGAGTTCGGTTGAAATGATGCCTTGGTCATACGCGCTCCAGACCACATGCCTCATGATGGGACCGACGCGCCGCCCCTGAGACCAGAATGAGATGCATTCTAATGTAACTGTGGCATTAAACTCCGTTAGTGAGAGCTCCTTTAAAATATGGCACGTATCGGATTTACCTGTTAAAGTACGATGGAATACCTTATATCTGCAAACGATGCATGTCTATTTGTGGATGGAGACTTCTTTGCCACCTGTAGGCTCACGTCGTCCTTTGAGAGCATGGGCGAGCGTGAAGTGCAGTGCTGAGATGGGATAACGGAGCGGTTTGATAGCCGAATTATGGTAGGCCGCCTAATAATTATAATAAAAAACGTTGATTGGAGAATGGGCCTAATATCATCTTGGCTATTGTCGATACATGATGCTGTCACCGCAACCTAGGATGCATGGCATACCTATAAGCTGAATTTTTTTTTTTTTTGCGTGTGAACAGACGCTGCTGTGGCAGTGGGGAGATACGGGAAAGGCTCCTGCGGGAGCAGACACTGCTGCGGCAGTGAGGAGGTATAGGAAAGGCTCCTGCGGGAGCAGACGCTGCTGCGGCAGTGGGGAGATACGGGAAAGGCTCCTGCGGGAGCAGACACTGCTGCGGCAGTGAGGAGGTACAGGAAAGGCTCCTGTGGGAGCAGACACTACTGCGGCAGTGGGGAGGTATAGGAAAGGCTCCTGCGGGAGCAGACACTGCTGCGGCAGTGAGGATGTATAGGAAAGGCTCCTGCGGGAGCAGACACTGCTGCGGCAGTGGGGAGATACGGGAAAGGCTCCTGCGAGAGCAGACACTGCTGCGGCAGTGATGAGGTATAGGAAAGGCTCCTGCGGGAGCAGACACTGCTGCGGCAGTGATGAGGTATAGGAAAGGCTCCTGCGGGAGCAGCCACTGCTGCGGCAGTGAGGAGGTACGTGCAAGGCTACTTGCTTCGGCTGCTGTAGATGTTGGCTGTGGGAAGAGTAAAAAAGGGTTAGTAACATTTGATGGGGCAAGCTAAAAATGAATGGGTAGCCTACTGTGTCACCAGCTCAGCAATTGGTTGCCTGATTTGACAATTCCTCAAGCCTTGTCCACGTTATTAGGTTCCTGTTGGAAAAGCATCTTTCCTCTCGTTTGGCCTCCGGGCTCTTTAGACGGTCTCCCGAGCGGATTTGGAACGCTGTTTTCACGTTGTAGTATGGACCAAAATAAAGAAGTTTCTGCTCATGATTCTTTCTGACTAGATCCATGATCAACGTTTGTCCATGAGCTAACACTTCGACGTTTACCGTTCAGGAATAGGAATCGTTTTCCTGGCATAATTACTGAATAACTAATTACTGAAATGATGTTTTATCGAAATATTGGTCAATTGGCTTTCAATTGATGCAGGGTTTATCCAGATCAAGTAAGAGAGTGATGTTTAACGTGCTGTGAAAATGAATGATAATAAACTGGGGCGGTTGGCGATGCTTGCAAGCGAATGGGTTAATGGCAGTTATGTGCTATTCGCTTCCAAGTGGTTTCTAAAGATGTTTAGTTGCCAGTTTGTTTGTTTTTTTTTGTTTTTTTTGTATTACGGTCCTTAAAGTCCCAGTGAAACGGAAGTTGCAAACGACTTTTCTCCAGTGTTGTGACGTATTTCCGAGAGAAACGGAATAATAAATGAGGAAAGTAGTGGGCGTGGCTTATTTTCCAACTAGCACCTGATTGGATTTAGATAAGTAGGTGTTTAATTCAAAAAATGGAGGCAGATCTAAATGCAAGTTTACAATCGGTTGTTGAGGATTACTCGCCACCTCAATCACCGCAATTTAGTTTTCAGCAGGAAAAGGAGGAAGATGAGAACAGGAACACAAGGAGGATCATTTACAAAAATGCACCTCCTTGCCATCTCTCCTTTCACGCGCTGTCAATGCTCGCCGCACACAGGCAGCCTGTCTACTGTCAGTGTCAGTTTGAGGGGCGTGGTTACATATTAAGCAGACACCAAATTCCTCAAGCCTACGTCATAGGTGAAGGTCCTCCAATGCAGAGGGGAGGGGCATTTTCAGATTTTGATTAAAGATTATGAAGGCAAACTTTTTTTGTGTGGATTGGCTCGCATGGATGAATTGTTCAGCACAAAACGATCAAATTTAGGCAAACAAAGTAAATATAGTCAATTTTGATTTCATGTGGACTTTAAAAGGCGGCAGTTATTTTACTCACACTTGCTATCCTGCGTTGAAACACTATGGCGGATGCGTTTTAGATGAATTTTGAGTGATCACACCGGTGAATGGTGAAATAGGTCCCTAAATTATTTAGAAGTTAAAATGTAAAATTAAATTAAGCATTTAGCAGAGACTCTTTTATCCAGAGACTTACGAGCGGTTTTTTTTTTTTTTTTTTTTTTTTCCCTCTTTCCTTCATGGAACTTAAGTCTGTATCATTTCCGTGAGGTTTAAACGTGCGTGGTAAGGCGAATGTTATGCCTTTGCTTCGTGGTTAAAAGTGGCATCATGATTCCGACGGAACGTTTGTATCTGTAGTCCAAATCTATGCGCAATCCACACTCCGGATCAGCAGGTGGCGGTAATGCACCTTTACGCTGGTTTGCCAAAACCGCAGAAGAAGACGGAACTGCGTCATGACGTCGTTTAACAAACTTTAGCCGCGAACCTGCTTTTAGATGCTACACTTGGATGCTAACTGCCGTAAAAATCCAATGAAGAAAAAGGAGAACCTGTTTTTAGCGTCTTCGCCTGAAAATGTATTGTTTAACGTTGCGCGGTCTGCGCCGCTAGAGGAAGCGGCCTCAAACTGCCACTCGGCCGGAACGCCGGGGGCACGATCGTTGTGTCGAGCAAGGCGAGCTTGGAGCTTGCACGGTCTATTGGCCACGACGTGTGGCTTGGCGATGAGAGCAGCTGTCACGATGACGCTTAATGCTGCTCAACGGCCGTGTTTGGTGGGTACAAATGATCTCGGGTCCGGCAAAAGCAGCAGGTCTTATAAATCTCCTGTGTAGCTCTCTTCGTTGGAACGAAAATTGGGTCTGTGGTAAGGTGACAGATGAAGCGAACCAGCATGCTGATAAACCGTCAATGGATAGAGGTAAGTCAGCGATATTTATACTATGGGATTGATTACTTGATTATGGTCCACCTGTGTTGATTAGGCTAAGTATCTGACGCGCTCCTCCCGAATCTTATTAATAAAATTACATTTATTTTGCTTAATTTGTACTTAAGTACAAGTAAAAGTACAGCTTTAAAAATATATTACAAAAAACAGGGTACCCCCAGGATCCTCCAAATGAAATTCAAGGCTTTTTAAGACCTTTTTAATACCATTTTAAATGAAATTCAATGCCAACTTCGTACCCATTCTGACAGAAGTATGAGGGGGAAATGTCAAATGTTAAATTTTGAACCCTAGAAAATAATTATGTACAAGTAGGCTACTTGAATTAAATAAAACATTTTATTTAAATTATCAGTTATATTTAATACATACGCAACAGCGTAACACATTTGATTTGTAATAAACAAATAGATTTGAACTTGGTGTTGAACACTTTCAGCCTTCGCAGCTCTGCTGCCTTGGTTGCAATTCTTTCGCCCAGGCTCTCAAGTTCTGTCAACTTCTGCTTGTAGCTTCTTCTCAACGCGTTTGACTTGGCAATTAGCTCTGCCATTTTGCTGCCTTGTTTGCCCTCAGCCTCCTCTGCCATCTTGTCTGCATCCCTCCTCAGATGCTCCGCAACTTCCTGGATGGTCTGTCTTGTCTTTTTTAGCTGCTCCAACTCCTCTTCAATCATTATTCTTCTTTGACTATGTGCTTGAGAATCTTTTTTCTTTCGTTCACTTTCAAGATGCATCCTGTACCTCACCCTTGCTGATGTGACTGAAGACAGGAGCTCTGGTGTGAGGGGCACCTTGGTAACACCCCCATGCATGGACACGTAATCGCACACAACTCTTTGTGCAATGACAGTGTCCTCTTGGATATTACAAGTTTCTACTTGTTTATTGATAGAGAAGCCCCTCTCCACCGTAGCCTGCCCATGGGAGAGGAGCAGAGGGTTTCTGATGAAAGCCCAGAGCTGTGGGTAGGGCTGACTTATGTAAGGATGGAGAAACACATCCAGCCTCTTCTCGAGGGGCTTGAAAGACAGGAACTTCTCATTCCTCACCTCCAGGGACAACAATTGTGAAAATTGCTGAATGATCAGATCACCTAAAGAAAGAGTGAAAGAAAAAGCACTCACATCAAATGTACACGTGTTTCTTTTGTAAATTGTATGCCTAACGTCAGGACTTAATCTTATGTACCTGTAGCAACCCCGTCTAACTGCTTGTCTTGAAGAAACCTTTTGACTAGACACTTCATCTGGCCCTGACACAATTCTGGATTTGAATACATCACAGCTGGGTTAAGACAAGTCATTTGCCTTACAGTTGGGAATTTCAAAGGGCTCTTCTCTTGAATCTTCTTCACAATTTTGGACAGACCCTCCATGCATTCCTTTCTGAACTGGAGGACAGAAAGCTCCTCAGTGGATCTACTCTGCTGCTGACGTTCCTAAGAATGAATGGGGACTAAATTAAGTAAATAGCTTCCTCTCCCTCCTCTTTCCTTCTATCCAGTGAGGGGCTGAGTAGACGGTTCTAACAACAGGGACACCAGGAGCAGTCTGGTCACACATTATGTATTTCCTAAATACCTTTATTCCAGCCTCAGCTCCAATGCCAATATCAACAGCTCTTAGATGAACCCTGGACTATATGTCACTAACATCAAGCCGGACCAAATGCTGAGGTGTGGCATCATTGAGAAGTTCTTGTTTGATGAATCGCCTCCGCAAACTCTATGAAAAGACAAAAATATACATATTTGAGAATAAAAAATATTTTACAATGCAAAATAAGCACTCTGACTTTACAATGTTTCTTTTCTTCAGTATTATTAAATGAGCCTAATTTATCTGACTATTCAAAATATTTGCATTTTCAATTCATTCAGTCTTAGCTGTAGTCTTAGCGTAACTGTGAACGAGAGGAGATTTTAAAATCACTATGACAATAAAATGAGAAGATTCACCTCACCTTCAGCAGTTCAGCCAAGTCATTACCAATGAAAGGCAGCACAGGCTCGTCAGTCTGGTATCTGGTGAGGAAAGGTGTTACACTTCGACACACTGCCATGAAAAAGTGAAGCTTTGCCAGAATGAGGGTCTTTGGTTGCCGCCGCAATGGTATCATAGGAGGACGTCCCAGGGTCAGGAAGCTTTTTGGTGCTAACAGCCTCAACATACTTCATCATGTCTGGCCAGATGACAAGGGCCCTCTCTGCCACAGGGAGGTTCTCGACCCAGCGATGACCACAAAAAGGCAAAACGAAGATTTTGGACTTTGTGAGATTACAGAAATCCTCCCTTCTTGCTAGCACATTGTGAAAAATTGTATGCAGAGCTCTTAGGAACTTCTTCATATGCCAGTCGGTGAATCCACATTTGACAGCATTATGGAGAGTATGCAGGCCACAACTCCCCACCACTGCCAGCTGAGCACCCCCAAAATGCTCTGCATCTCAAAAAAACGCCAATTAACATTGGGTCCATCCATAGACACAGAGACCATTTTCCTCAAGTCAAGGTCACATACACACTCCTAAAAGACATGAAAAGCAAATTTTAAACAAAGACATTATATAGCCTACATAATAGCTAGTGTGATGGAAGTTGTGGCCTCAAGGTTAAAGGGTTCTGTCTGAGTGGTGAGATACAGGTTCAGACATGCAAACTCACAACTGGTGAAAATGGTGACATGTTTACGAAGTAATTTGTTGTAGGGGGGTCTGGGGAATTATCCCCCATGAGACAATTTTTATGATTTAAACATGTAAATGAAGCATTCTGGTGCATTCTGACAAGAAAACATTTTGCTTCAAGACATTTCCTTCAAGTAAAAAAATAAACAATAAAACCAATAATTAAAACAATTTGATAGCATAATAATTAAGTTGGGGCCTATCAGGTACAGTACATAACAAGAAAAAAATCTCTCACTGTAAACTAAACCATAAGGAACCCCAGATGGTACATCATTCTAATATTAAAGGTTAAAAATTATTTATTTGTAAGCTACTTCCATTTAAATCACACATAAGGAAGTTTTTATAATAATGTTACAATACATTTTTAATGACATATGTTTCTACTTTTTAAATAATGTCTGTCATAAATAAATTGAATTTATTTTGAAGCAATATTCTCATCAGACTTTACATACTTAAATCTGCATAATTGTGATTTTTACACCAGGGCGTTATTTACTTTTATAAGGACAGTTTTTAAACCTTACTTTAAATATGCACTCTCTTTCCTGTCAAATTCTTACATTTGATCAAATTCCGTTTTAATAATAAGGCTGCCGTTATCAATCAAATTAAGTCATTTACACTGCAAAATTGCAACTGTAATAAATAATTTTATGAGATAGATGTTTAAACAAATAATATAAAAAAACAATGATGCCTTTAAACAATAAACCAATAGGTGGCAGCAAGTGACCGTCTTAATAAATGAATCATTGTAAGTGACTACATATTAGCTAGGCTACTTGTTTATTAAACTATACATTCAATGTAACATTTGCAATCGTGATATTATAGAACAGCTCACTTGGTCGTGTTATGTTACTTCACTATATCATATATTATTTATAAATAAAACATTTTTAAAATTCAGAATAAAAACTTACTTTGAAATGTTTGAGCAGGTCCACCGCCGTTGCATGACCCATGAACTGCGAGCCGAAGTATTGTGACTGAACGTGGTCATCCACCCAGTAGCGAATATGAAGGTCCAACTGCTTACTTTTCGTCATCTTATTGAGACTCTCGTCAAACATGATCACAAACCCGTTGGACATATTGACATGGTCAGTCAGTTCTTTCGTTATAAAGGGAGCTAATCCGAATTTAGTAATATATGCTGTTTTGTTGCTTCCACACGAGAATGTATCTGCAACCTCGGAGTCAGGAAACATGATTTTAAAAATCTCTAACGTTTTCATTTGAAGTGTAAGAGTGGTGCTCAGAGACTGTTTCAAGGACCCACATCACCTCTGCTCGCAGTGTTGGTGTTGAGCCACAGTACGATAGAATCCTCCTTGGAGTGGCTGTAATTCGTTACTTCCCACCACTGAATGTCACATTTTATTATTAGGTCTTTCGACACATACATGTTTTACCAAATAAAAAGGACAGCACTTTTAGAGTTCATCCCAGTATTTGATGTGAGCATAAGTATTGGAACAGTTCAATTCAAGGCAGACTAAATATTATATAATATTTAGTTGCAGATCCCTTGCATGCAATCAGAGCAGTGAGTCAATAGACATCACCAGACTTCTTGGTCTTATGCTTTGAAATGCTTTTCCCCAGCCTTTAATGCAGCTGTTACAGTATGGAGGTAAATCAGTAGCTAAACTTGAGAGGTTGAAGATCTGAATGTGAGAACTTGTCATATTAATATTTGTATTTGTAAGTTAAAATTTACACTCACAGCTCTGATGTGAAGAGTTGAATCTTTCAATTTGCACACACAGACAATGATCAAAACACTCGTGTTTTGAATTGGAAGTTGTAGATTAATAGTTACAAATGTGTAGAATTACATTCACACAAAGAAAGTGACATATACACATGTTTACGACATATTTACTTTTGCACTTTACTTCAGTTTCGCTGCACAACGTCAAGTCGGCACTTACAACCTCTCAGATCTGGAAGTACAAGTTCAAATCCTAGAGCTCTGACTTTTGCTACTCTTTTTGCGGTATTCTGTTGCAAAACTCCCTTGTGCACTTGTATATGCAGATGTGAGAGAGCAGAGCTGGGGGCGGGGCTTTGGTGCGAATGAGAACATTTTATTGGTCGATGCCCGACCAATGAACAACGCCAATTGTTTTCACTGAATATCCTTAGCTTTGACAGGATTTTAAGACACTGCATTCATTTTGCCATTCAGGTATTATCTAGTAGACAAATTCTTTGTGTGAATGTCATTCTACACATTTGTGACTATTAATCTACAACTTCCAATTCAAAACACGGGTGTTTTGATCATTGTCTGTGTGTGCAAATTGAAAGATTCAACTCTTCAGTATAACATCTTCAAAATCAAGGCCACTAACAAGTTCATGTCCAATAGCTAAAATAGAAAGTGCAGAGCCGTGTCTGTGACACAATTTCTCTCTAGAAGACAAGATAAACATAAATACTACAAAACCTGGCAAAACGCACAATTTTAGTCCTAAATAATGAGGAAGTGCATGTTTGAATTTGAAATGCCTTCATTTGGCAAACACATCTTACAATGGCTTTTTTCTGGACTTTGACTGTGCAAACTGGTGTATAACATCTTCCAAATCAAGGCCACTAACAAGTTCATGTCCAATAGCTAAAATAGAAAGATAAAAATAAATACTTCAAAACCTGGCAAAACACACAATTTTAATCCTAAATAATTAGGGAGTGCATGTTTGCTTTCAATTGGCATCTTGAAGAAAAGTCCTGGCTAGCTGAGTTGTCCTCGTCGTTGACGGAAGCTGACTTAACAGAACTGTCGGCAACATTAACAGGAGTGAAGAAATGACCTATTTTAGGTATATACTTAAAATTTTCTGCGTTTCTGATGTCCTTTTCCTTTTTTAATTTCCGCTTCGCGCTCCCACTTAGCTTCTCCATGTCAGATTTTTATCTGTTGTAGCAACGCCTGACGTAACCCGCTCGGCGTAACATTTGACACACCTCATGCGGACTGACCAATGAGGAGAGGGTCTTAACTTGAGGCCCTCTCTTCATTGGTCATTCCGCATGAGACTGACTCTCAACCGCTCTCAACTCACGTTCAAAGTCATAGGCAGCGCAGCGTCTCTCTGTGCAGCGCAAAAGCCCGTGTTGACAGTTTGTTTAATATAAAGCGGGAGATTACCAGATACAGTATTTTGCTCGTGCCCTTGCTTCCCTGGGCCCTTTAGAGGTCTTGGGCCCCTGGGCAATTGCCCAGTTGCCCTTATGGTTAATCCGGCCCTGATCAGAGCCATGAGTGTAAATTTTAACTTACAAATACAAATATTAATATGACAAGTTCTCACATTCAGATCTTCAACCTCTCGAGTTTTGCTACTGATTTACCTTTATATTACAGGCCCTGTGCAGAAGGCCGTGTTGGCAAATTAGAAAGTCCCCGTAAAAAGGAAAAACTGAGGAGACAGGAGCAAACGTGTCTGTGTCGCACATAATCCCCAGCAATTGCGTACATTGTTATTCAATAACGCTTTAAGTATAATTCTTTCTATTCTCATTGATACACAAATATCATTCTTTTTTTCATCAAAACAATGCACAGTTTATCTTTCCATTTTTCCAACACATAAAAAAACACACATTTGAGCTTTTCACTTTGCTCCGTTAAATCTACTCAGAAAAGTTACAGTATCAGATGAGCATGAAGTCATCACACATGTAAGGCCTAAGAACTTCTATGAACCATACACATTTAACATTCTAGTTACTGATCTTATAATCAGATCTGCCATCATGTTACATTTACATTACTTTTTCCTTCTATATTGACAGGAAATAGAATTGCATTACATTCATTTGCACTGATATATCTGTTTGAAACAGTGTCTGTAGAAGTGCATTGATATTTATGTCACACGTAAACTCTGATTAACCAAACACAAATATAACATTAATTAAAAAAAATAATGAAAATCATAACCTGGTAACTGGAGCCTGTATGGATCAAATTAAATGCATTTGACGAACACATCACAAGAGTCCATTTCACAGCGTCCACAGAATGGTGGATGATCTACGCATATTCAATATCTTCAAAAACCGTAAAATGTATAAACCTTATATTCGCAACATTACCATACACATAGGGATTAAATAACTAGTGTGGATGTTGTTTTGTTATTGTGAAAGTCATACCTGTAAAAACAGGAAAAAATTGAGGCTACAGGAGCAAACGTGTCTGTGTGCACACCAGCAAGTGTGAGCGCGCTGGCGCAACCGCAACACTGCTCCTAACGAGTCATCATTTTCAAAATAAAAGTCCCGATCTCAATCAGAAAACTGATTGTAATTTACACATGACAGTTTCAGTTCCCCTTTACATTTAACATAAATATTATATGTAAACTGAAAAACAGTGTATGAAAAATAAACTTTTTCTTCCAAAATCAAAATAACTAAAATGTGTACATACTTTAGGGTGTCACACAGCCAATTCAAACTGTTGCTTGTTTTGGGGAGTTTCTGTCTTTAGTCTCCTCTTCTGCTGGTGAAATTAATGTTCAATCAGATTTAATTCTGGAGATTGATTTGGGCAATCTAATACTTTACATTTCTTTGCCCTGATAAAGTCCTTGACTGAACTAGCAGGGTGTTTTGGGTCAATGTCTTGATCCAATATGAAGTGCTTTCTGAAAGTGAAAATGATGTGACATACACCCAGGTATGGTGACCCATACTCAGAATTCGTGCTCTGCATTTAACAGATCCAAAGTGCACACACACAGCAGTGAACACACACACACCGTGAACAAACACCCGGAGCAGTGGGCAGCCATTTATGCTGTGGCTCCCGGGGAGCAGTTTGGGGTTCACTGCCTTGCTTAAGGGCACCTCAGTTGTGGTATTGTCAGCCCAAGACTCAAACCCACAACCCTAGGGTTTCTAGGAATTCTAACCACTAGGCAACAACTTCCCACAATGAGTTTGGTGGCATTTTCTTTAATACTTGTAGCCAAGATGATCTTGTACCCTTCCAAATTCAATCTGCTACTGCCATCATACATTAAGTCATCATTTAAATGAAGAGGTCCTGTTCTAGAGACAGCCATGCATGCCCATGCCATGACACAACCTCCACCTAGCTTTACACGTGAGGTTGTATGCTTATTATTTGTAGTTCCCTTTTTTCTCCACACTTTTGCTTTCTAATCACTTAGATAAAGGTTCAACTTTGTCTCATCGGTCCATCAACTCAGTTCCAAAACTCTACTGGCTCACATTTGTGAAGAATCCTGCCTTTCTATTTTTTGGTACTGATCAGAGGTTTGCATCTTGCTGTGTAACTTCTGTAATTCTGTGTCAAATTCTCCTGGGGACTGTAGATTGACAGAACACTACCCCAGCTTTCTGGAGGTTGTTGGTGATTTTACAGACATGTATTTTAGGCTTCATTTTCACAGCTTTTATGATTTGTCTGTCATACTGTTGTTTTTCTCAGACGATCGGATCATCGTTGGTTGTTGATGTTGCCGGTAGTTTCCAATCTCTCGATTTTTCCATGCCCTTTGTTTTTCCTATAGTTCTAATTGACTTCTTCTTTTCTTTAATCATCCAAATTGCATGCTTTTCTTTCAGAGTCGGTTTCCTCATCTTCATCCTGGTTTGTGTGTGTCATCATCGAAAGCAAGACTTATAATGCAGAAGCAATGGATATAACTGATAAGACACATTTTGTTGATCTTCCCCACATTGCAACTGGACTTGGCCCAAATGTGGCCTCAAGCTGGCACTGCTGGCTTAATGTCAGCAATGGCATGTACCCTTTCAGTCAAGTCAAGTCAAGTCACCTTTATTTATATAGTGCTTTAAACAAAATACATTGCGTCAAAGCAACTGAACAACATTCATTAGGAAAACAGTGTGTCAATAATGCAAAATGACAGTTAAAGGCAGTTCATCATTGAATTCAGTGATGCCATCTCTGTTCAGTTTAAATAGTGTCTGTGCATTTATTTGCAATCAAGTCAATGATATTACTGTAGATGAAGTGACCCCAACTAAGCATGCCAGAGGCAACGGCGGCAAGGAACCGAAACTCCATCGGTGACAGAATGGAGAAAAAAACCTTGGGAGAAACCAGGCTCAGTTGGGGGGCCCATTCTCCTCTGACCAGACGAAACCAGCAGTTCAATTCCAGGCTTCAGCAAAGTCAGATTGTGCAGAAGAATCATCTGTTTCTTGTGGTCTTGTCCTGGTGATCATCTGAGACAAGGTCTTTACAGGGGATCTGTATCTGGGGCTCTAGTTGTCCTGGTCTCTGCTGTCTTCCAGGGATGTAGAGGTCCTTTCTAGGTACTGATCCACTATCTGGTCTGGATACATACTGGATCCGGGTGACTGCAGTGACCCTCTGATCTGGATACAGACTGGATCTGGTGGCTATGGTGACCTCGGAATAAGAGAGAAACAGACTAATATTAGCGTAGATGCCATTCTTCTAATGATGTAGCAAGTACATCGGGTGTTATGGGAAGTGTTCCCGGTTTACCTGATTAATGCAGCCTAAAAATCCTTTAACAGATCTGGATATTAAAAGCATATTAGTATGTTATGTGTAAGCCAGGTTAAAAAGATGGATCTTTAATCTAGATTTAAACTGCAAGAGTGTGTCTGCCTCCCGAACAATGTTAGGTAGGATATTCCAGAGTTTAGGCGCCAAATAGGAAAAGGATCTGCCACCCGCAGTTGATTTTGATATTCTAGGTATTATCAAATTGCCTGAGTTTTGAGAACGTAGCGGACGTAGAGGATTATAATGTAAAAGGAGCTCATTCAAATACTGAGGTGCTAAACCATTCAGGGCTTTATAAGTAGTAAGCAATATTTTAAAATCTATACGATGTTTGATAGGGAGCCAGTGCAGTGTTGACAGGACCGGGCTAATATGGTCATACTTCCTGGTTCTAGTAAGAACTATTGCCGCTGCATTTTGGACTAGCTGTAGTTTGTTTACTAAGCGTGCAGAACAACCACCCAATAAAGCATTACAATACTCTAACCTTGAGGTCATAAATGCATGGATTAACATTTCTGCATTTGACATTAAGAGCATAGGCCATAATTTAGATATATTTTTGAGATGGAAAAATGCAGTTTTACAAATGCTAGAAACGTGGCTTTCTAAGGAAAGATTGTGATCAAATAGCACACCAGGTTCCTAACTGATGACGAAGAATTGACAGAGCAGCCATCAAGTCTTAGACAGTGTTCTAGGTTATTACATGCAGAGTTTTTAGGTCCTATAATTAACACCTCTGTTTTTTTTCAGAATTTAGCAGTAAAATTACTCGTCATCCAGTTTTTTATATCGACTATGCATTCCATTAGTTTTTCAAATTGGTGTGTTTCACCGGGCTGCGAAGAAATATAGAGCTGAGTATCATCAGCATAACAGTGAAAGCTAACACCATGTTTCCTGATGATATCTCCCAAGGGTAACATATAAAGTGTGAAGAGTAGCGGCCCTAGTACTGAGCCTTGAGGTACTCCATACTGCTATTGTGATCGATATGATACCTCTTCATTCACTGCTATGAACTGATGGCGGAGAGCTAGGCCATGTGTGGCAATGACAGCACGGCGGGGATCCGCCAAACAATATCGAGGACGATTGTTGTTGGGAGGAGTGGGGCCCAGATCAGTCCAGTGATATGTGGCCCAAATCAGGCTAAGATCTGGCAGCATATTATGTGACCCATGATAAACAAGATAAATACAATATTGCATGATAATGGTTAAATAATCACAGACATTTTAATGAAGTGTAGTGAAGCCCGGTTGAAATTTATTCATATAGTTTGGGTATTCATTTGGTTTAGTAATATTTCCTTAATATTATTTTCTAATATTTTATTTATATACATGTATTGTATGTGTATTGGTTTCCTTGTATAATATTATTTTCATTGAAAAGGAAGGAAAATGTATGATTATGTGTTGAGTTAAAAGTACTTGCCACTGTTAAGAGCTGGGATTGGTGATATGTTGAGGGAGTGACGTCCGGGAAGAAGAGGTGATGGCTGGAAGATCGTTCATGTCTGAGAACTAGTTTGATAAAAGATACCATTTTAGGACAGTTGTCCATACGAGAACTGATTTAAAGTTGGTAAAATGTTGTTTGAACGTGTGGGGATAGTAATTTCCCCTTTGATTGTCAAATGACTGAGTAGCGCTATTCTCAAGAAACAGCGCTTATCACACGTGAGAGACGCGAGGTCGCGTGAGTGGAAAACTACCGTGAATCGTCTCTCTTACCGAATCCAAAGAAGACATCCCAGATAGCGCCCTGAGATACCAGGGATTCTCAGTGGTTCCTCTGGCAGCGTTGGACGAGTTCACTGATCTGCCGTCAGTTGTTTGGACCGCAATTCCCCTCGTGCTGGAAAGTGTG
Source organism: Carassius carassius (assembly GCF_963082965.1). Taxonomy (NCBI): domain Eukaryota; kingdom Metazoa; phylum Chordata; class Actinopteri; order Cypriniformes; family Cyprinidae; genus Carassius; species Carassius carassius. Next base: position 48,187,973 of record NC_081755.1, read on the forward strand.
TGCGTCATGAAAGCCGGGCTCTAACGATCGGTAAGACAGTTATTTTGTTTACTCATTGAGTGAAGCGGCAACCTGTTTTGTGCCTCAACGAACCCCAGCATCGTATCAGGCCTGCATCAGGGTATTTATTTTATTTAAATTTGTATATTTGAATTGACACCCGGGTGTTTTTGATTACTGTTGGGGAATGTTTTGTGAGCCGTAACCGTTGTGTTGAGACAACAAAGACTCGTTGAACTTGAGTATACTAATCAACACATTGGTGATATTGGTGGCATTTTGTGTTTACTGTCCATCTTATTAGTTTATCTGTTATATAAATAACCAGAGTGATACGGAATATTAATACAGTGTTGTATTTGTAAATTGTTGATTTGAGTTTGAAGGAGGAAAGATCCTTTTGTTGTAAAACTTTAAAGGGTTAACTTTTATTTTATCTCCAATTGCTATTTGATTTTTTTAAATTTTTTTATTTGAGTAAACTACTACAAGTTTATATTTTATTTCTGACTCTGTGGTTATTGTAGTCTATTATTAAGCACACTAATTGAAAAGATAAGGGTTTATTGAAATAAAATTAATAATATTCAGAGGCTACTTAGAGAGATCTAAAAATAAACTTACCCAGGGCCCCTCCCACTTAAATCGAAGGGAGAAGGGCGCTACATAAATGGAGGCACCGCTGGGATCTTATAGTTTCCCTGATATTATTTAGCTTGAACAGTGACAAAAATATACCCTTAATTTTTTTTAGTAAGAAAAAAAAAAAACACACACAAAATGCAGCAGTTTAGAGAAGAGCTTAGGGGCTGGTGCAGGGGAGAAGCATTGAACGAAGACCATGCGTTAATGGTTATTGTACCTGAAGATTTGGATGTAGCACAGGTTGAAGAGACAATGCAGACAATCAAGTGCCTGGGCCGCGTACGAGTAAGAGGAAGGATGTTCAGAGATAAGCTCAAGTGTTTCCTTGTTCTCTGTGAGAGTAAAGAGAAAATTGATCCAACATTAGTACCCCCTGAAGTCTTGCCTGTTTCTGGAGCAGAACCTTGGAAAATTGTCACCTCAAGTGGAGATGATACTAGTTCTGAGGATTTTGCTAGAAAAGTGCACACCCTACTTCAGAGTGAAGGGAGAAAAGTTGAGGATATTCAGGCCATGTTTTCATCCTCTGCGTCAGAAAACTCTTCGCCTGATGCTATTATCCGTGCTGTTGGAGATCTGTTAGAAAAGACTGGAAAGACTTCAAGTGAAGTAGGAGGTTATAGACGGTTGAGGATGTTCTCTGGAGCAATACCTACTCCTGCAGGCGAGGAACCTTTTGAACACTGGATGGAACAAGCATGTTTGATGGTGGAAGAAAGCGAGTGTCCTGTCAAAGAAAAAAAAAGGAGGATCATTGAGAGTTTAAGAGGCCCAGCATTAGAAATCGTCAGAGCTGTGCGTGATTCTGGCTCTGATGTTACTCCAGAGGAGTATTTGGATGCCCTCGAGCAAGCGTTTGGATCTGCAGAGTCAGGTGATGACTTGTATTTCACTTTTCGTTTGTTGCAGCAGCAAGTAGGAGAAAAATTGTCAGATTTCTTAAGGAGACTGGAGCGTGCCCTAACCAAAGTGGTTCAGAGGGGTGGCATACCGGTGGATTTCCGTGATCGAGTACGCGTTGAGCAATTGCTGAGAGGTGCTGTTGGTGCTGACTTGATGCTGCTTCATTTGAGACTCCGAGAAAGAAAGACAAAACCTCCTAAATTTCTTGAGCTGTTAAGCGAAATCCGGGCTGAAGAAGAATATGAAGCTTCTCGTGCAAAATTGACCACACGGGTACAAAAAATCAGTACAAGTGTGGAAATGGATGGTAAGCAGAAAGAGATTCAAACTCTGAAAGCTGAAATCAAAGAGTTAAAGTCCCAGTTTGCCACAATGGTAACTCAGCCCGTGGTAGAACACAAACCCACCTCCAGTCTAAAAACAAATGCCAGTGAAATTCAACAGGAAGGAGAAATTGCTTTTCTTAAGAAGCAAGTGAAGAGCCTTCAAAGGAAAGTCACAGGGAAAAACTGTCACCATGAAGGGGTTTCAGCTCTCACCCTAAATGCCAGTACTCCAAGGAAACCACTGGTAAGTCCAAGAAAGCAATACAATGACTCTGAAGAGTACTTTTGCTACAACTGTGGAGAGGAAGGGCATATTGCCCCACGATGTCAAAATCCTGAGAATAAGGATAAAGTCATTCAAAAATTGATTCGGACAAATAGAAAAATGAAATGGGACAAAAAGAAATGCCTGCAGAAACAGAAAAGAGTAATATCTCCTGTTCAGCGAAAAAGAGTGCTGTTAGTTCACTTTGTGGAAAGCAAATTCCAGAAGGACTGATAGGACCCCCCTCTACTGTACAGCTGCGTGTAAATGGACAGCCATGCTCTGCCTTATTGGACAGTGGGTCTCAAGTGACCATAATCTTTGAGAAGTGGTACAGAAAATATCTACCTGAGGTTCCCATCCATCCTGTGTCTGGGTTGGCTGTGTGGGGTTTAAGTGACTCCAGTTATCCGTATATAGGGTATGTAGTAGTGAACATTGAGTTCCTAGAGAAAACTACTGGTGGCTCAGAAAGTCTTTCAGTTCTGGCACTGATCTGTCCTGGTCCTACAAGCCCTGACCAGACTGCTGTGATCATTGGCACAAACGCCAGTCTGTTCACCCGTTTGGCCCAGTTATGCAAAGAGTCAACAGGGACCGATATTGCGCATACCTTGGGTATAAAAATTGAGCCCACCTTAGAGAAGGATGGTCCATCTTGTTCGACAGCTACCATACCTTTTGACCTGGATGATGCGGTCGGATGTGTGAAGTGGCCAGGTCCTGAACCCCTGAGTCTCTCGCCCAGAGGTGAGTGGTGCGCAAAATGTGAGGTGGAAATGAGAGAGCCTCTTGAGAAAGCAGTACTCATGATAGATGCGTCTTCTGTGACTTCAATTCCGGCTGGAGTGTTAGTACAAACCGTCATAGTGCCAAGTGAAGCAATGGAAAACAGTCAGCTACTGGTGCCCTTGCAAAACGACTCAATGAAAGAAGTGACCATTCCGGTAGGAACTGTCCTTGGCCATTTGTACCTAGCAGATCCAGTTAGCCCTTCTTCTGTGAGTGAAACTGTTGGTGAGATGATTGATCCAAAACTGTTCAACTTTGGGGATTCATCCATTCCAGCAGAATGGAGGGAGAGACTGCAACAAGAGTTGAGCAAAAGAACTAAAGTATTCTCGCTTCACGAATGGGATGTAGGACACGCTAAGGGAGTAGAGCATAACATACGGCTCTCTGATTCAAGACCCTTTCGAGAGCGCTCTAGGCGTCTAGCACCCGCAGATATAGACGATGTGAGGAAACATCTACAAGATCTCTTAACTGTTGGTATTATCAAAGAGTCTCGCAGCCCATATGCATCCCCAATTGTGATTGCAAGGAAAAAGAATGGAGCAGTCCGTATGTGTATTGATTATCGAACCCTGAACGCAAGAACTGTTCCCGACCAATACACAACACCCAGAATTGATGATGCACTGGACTGTCTAGCAGGTAGTCAGTGGTTTTCCGTTCTCGATTTAAGAAGTGGCTATTATCAGATAGACATGGCAGAAGCTGACAAGGAAAAAACTGCTTTTATCTGCCCTTTAGGATTTTTCCAATTCGAGAGGATGCCACAAGGGGTCACTGGAGCGCCTGCGACGTTTCAGAGACTAATGGAGAGAGTCGTCGGAGACATGAATCTACTCCAAGTCTTGGTGTATCTAGACGATTTAATCGTCTTTGGAAGGACTCTGGAGGAGCATGAGGAGAGACTCATGAAAGTACTGGATCGTCTGGAGGAAGCTGGATTAAAGGTGTCCATTGACAAATGTCATTTTTGCCAGAATCGAGTGAAGTACGTTGGACACATAGTATCCAAGGATGGAATAGCAACAGACCCTGACAAAATTGAGGCTGTGATCAGTTGGCCCCAGCCATCGGACCTGAAATCCCTGCGATCCTTTTTAGGATTCTGTGGCTACTATCGGCGGTTCATTGCCAATTACTCTTCCATTGTTAGGCCGTTGACTGAGCTTACTAAGGGTTATGCGCCGACACAACAAGGAAAGAAGGCAGGCAAAGAAAAGAGCATGACCTACTTCAAGGAATCAGAGCCCTTTGGAGATCGATGGGATGAATCTTGCACGTCCGCTTTTAAACAGATAATTCATTGCTTAACACATGCTCCTGTTTTAGCCTTTGCCGATCCCAGTAAGCCGTACATCCTTCATGTGGATGCTAGTTTGAAGGGCCTTGGGGCTGTGTTATATCAAGAACACCCTGAAGGATTGCGGCCAGTGGCTTTCGCAAGCAGAAAATTGAGACCAGCCGAACTAAGGTACCCCATTCATCAGCTGGAATTTCTTTCATTGAAATGGGCAATCGTGGACAAATTCCATGATTACTTGTATGGTGCCAAGTTTCATGTCAGAACCGATAACAACCCACTCACATATGTGTTGACATCTGCTAAGCTGAATGCAACAGGCCACAGGTGGCTAGCAGCTCTTGCTACGTATGATTTTAGCATCCAGTATAGACCCGGAAAGAGCAACACAGATGCTGATTTGTTGTCCAGAAGATTTGTGGATGAGAATGAGGCTAACAAGTGGAGGGACATACCTGTGTCGGGTGTAAAGTCCATATGTCAACGGGTGAGTTCTCAGGTGTCTTTGGAAGACAATCCTAGATATGTGGAACAGCTAGGAGCCCCTCCAGAGTCCATACCAGAAGCTTATGCCTATCCCATCAGGTTGGAGCTTAATTCTTTACAGTTGCTGTCTCAACCAGAGTTGATTAAAGCTCAGAACGAAGATCTGACTGTAAGACAGGCGATAACTGCACTGAAGGAACGAAAGTGGTCAAGCAAAATAACAGATCCCGAAGTGGTGGCATTGAGGCATGAAGCTGGAAAACTATTAATGAAAGATGGATTGCTTCAGCGAGTCACCAAAAAGTCTGATCGAGAATTCTTTCAATTGGTTTTGCCCACCAAGTTCCGAGAAGTAGTTCTTAAAGCCATGCATGAGGATTTAGGTCATCTGGGGGTAGAAAGGATTACAGAGCTTTTGAGAAATCGATTCTATTGGCCCAAGATGTCTCTTGACGTGCAAGAATATGTCAAGAACTGTGGAGCTTGCATTACTCGTAAGAGTCCATGTCAAAGAGCTGCCCCATTGCATCAGATAACGAGTAGTGGGCCGATGGACTTAGTGTGTATTGATTTTCTTTCTGTGGAGCCAGACTCAAAAGGTTTGGGCAACGTGTTAGTAATTACCGATCACTTCACACGTTATGCACAAGCGTTTCCCAGTAAGAATCAAAAAGCACTTACTGTTGCTAAAATACTGGTAGAGAAGTACTTCATTCATTACGGCCTACCAGCACGCATTCACTCAGATCAGGGTCGTGACTTTGAGAGTCGGCTGATAAAGGAGTTGTTGAACCTGCTTGGTATAAGAAAATCAAGGACAACGCCGTATCATCCTCAGGGTGACCCGCAGCCTGAGCGGTTCAATCGTACCCTCTTAGCTATGCTTGGAACCCTGAATGCTGAGAAAAAACGAAATTGGAGCCAACAGATACCTTACTTGGTACATGCTTATAATAGTACCAAAAATGATGCTACTGGGTATTCGCCCTATTTCCTGATGTTCGGGAGAGAAGCCCGGTTACCTGTAGATATCTGTTTTGGAACTTCACCAGATGGGATGGATGATATTCCACACTCACAGTACATCAGCAATATGAAAAAGGATCTAAAACGGGCGTACCAGTTAGCAACGGAAGAGGCTGACAAAGTCCATCAAAGGAATAAAAGATCATATGACAAACGCGTGTCATTTCAATCCTTGAATTCTGGGGATCGTGTGTTGATCAAGAACTTAGGGTTGAAAGGTAAACACAAGCTTCAAACCAGATGGAGTCCAGTACCCTATGTAGTCTGTGAGAAACTCCCAAATATACCAGTATATCGGGTAAAACTTGAAACAGGAAGCGGAAAGGTCAGAACACTTCACAGAGACCAACTGTTACCCATAGGGCAACTTGTGAGGTGGCCACAGAGCAAAGTGGAGAGAAACCCAGTGAGGAGGAAGAAAAGAACGGATGTTGATGCTCCCGCACTGACAAATGAAGATATATCATCTTCTGAGACTTCCTCTGAGTTTGAATACAATGTTTCAAAACCTTACAGATCATATCTGGAGGGAACACTGAATAAGAATGACACTTTGCCCAGCCAGTCAGAATTGGTATACCAGGAAAGGAACCTGCTTCATGAAGACCTTGGTACTGAGGAAGAAGAATTGGTACATGAAGAGGATGCAGAGAGCGATGTTTCAAGTTCGTCCAGTTCTTCTGTAGAAGATGGAGAGGAAAGTCAAGAAGAGACAAGCGGGCAAATGGAAGAAAGTGAACCAGTTAGGGAAAAAAGGAGAGTAAAGCCAGTTGTTAAACTCACCTATGACAAGCCAGGGAAGTCTAGAGATCAGCCCCTAACTATTGTGCACAGAGGAGTAATAATTCAAATAGGAAAAAAAGTCAATCACAAGAAACGTAAAGCAGTAGTGTAGGTAAGATCCTAAAAGAAAATATTAGGTAGTCCACTAGTCTGTATGGGGACATCCAGACATTTAAAGGGGGGAGGGTGAAGCCCGGTTGAAATTTATTCATATAGTTTGGGTATTCATTTGGTTTAGTAATATTTCCTTAATATTATTTTCTAATATTTTATTTATATACATGTATTGTATGTGTATTGGTTTCCTTGTATAATATTATTTTCATTGAAAAGGAAGGAAAATGTATGATTATGTGTTGAGTTAAAAGTACTTGCCACTGTTAAGAGCTGGGATTGGTGATATGTTGAGGGAGTGACGTCCGGGAAGAAGAGGTGATGGCTGGAAGATCGTTCATGTCTGAGAACTAGTTTGATAAAAGATACCATTTTAGGACAGTTGTCCATACGAGAACTGATTTAAAGTTGGTAAAATGTTGTTTGAACGTGTGGGGATAGTAATTTCCCCTTTGATTGTCAAATGACTGAGTAGCGCTATTCTCAAGAAACAGCGCTTATCACACGTGAGAGACGCGAGGTCGCGTGAGTGGAAAACTACCGTGAATCGTCTCTCTTACCGAATCCAAAGAAGACATCCCAGATAGCGCCCTGAGATACCAGGGATTCTCAGTGGTTCCTCTGGCAGCGTTGGACGAGTTCACTGAACTGCCGTCAGTTGTTTGGACCGCAATTCCCCTCGTGCTGGAAAGTGTGTGCGTCATGAAAGCCGGGCTCTAACGATCGGTAAGACAGTTATTTTGTTTACTCATTGAGTGAAGCGGCAACCTGTTTTGTGCCTCAACGAACCCCAGCATCGTATCAGGCCTGCATCAGGGTATTTATTTTATTTAAATTTGTATATTTGAATTGACACCCGGGTGTTTTTGATTACTGTTGGGGAATGTTTTGTGAGCCGTAACCGTTGTGTTGAGACAACAAAGACTCGTTGAACTTGAGTATACTAATCAACACATTGGTGATATTGGTGGCATTTTGTGTTTACTGTCCATCTTATTAGTTTATCTGTTATATAAATAACCAGAGTGATACGGAATATTAATACAGTGTTGTATTTGTAAATTGTTGATTTGAGTTTGAAGGAGGAAAGATCCTTTTGTTGTAAAACTTTAAAGGGTTAACTTTTATTTTATCTCCAATTGCTATTTGATTTTTTTAAATTTTTTTATTTGAGTAAACTACTACAAGTTTATATTTTATTTCTGACTCTGTGGTTATTGTAGTCTATTATTAAGCACACTAATTGAAAAGATAAGGGTTTATTGAAATAAAATTAATAATATTCAGAGGCTACTTAGAGAGATCTAAAAATAAACTTACCCAGGGCCCCTCCCACTTAAATCGAAGGGAGAAGGGCGCTACAGTAGTATTATTAAAATGAAGTCTTTGAAATGGCAAGTCAAAACAGAAAGAAACATTATCATTTCAAAATTAAGCAAATCAGTCAAGTGCATTAAACTGCACTTAATTATAATTTTTTTAAATTGTATATTATTATTCTTGGTATAGTAAAAGTTTAAAAATGTGCCGTTAAGAAATTTTACAACAAGTTTTACGGCAGGGATTTCAAACGCTCATTGGCTCTTGACGGTTTCATCATAGATTGCAACATGTCGTGTTGCCGGTGATGTGTGTTTTGAATGAGAAATGCGCGCCTTGATGGAGTAGATCGGGATAGTATTTTCAGCGTTTAACAGATTAAATTATTCCCTGTTCCTCACGATTCTATTATATTCTGCCTGAGAGGACTGCAACTGAAATGCATCGTCATTTGGACTACTGTGGTACTGCTCTTTGAAACATCTGTAATAAATATTATGATTAAGTTACATGTGTCTATCTGTTATGTTTCTCTTATAGACTGTATACTTTATACACGCACTCTTTATTGGTTGATTTGTTCTCAGAGAAAATCAATGCAATAAATTTTACATGATGTGTGGGTTTTAAGTCTGATTTTCTATTCAGTTTAATGTACCTTATTGGCATAGTTTGTGTGTACATTCCCAGACAGCAAGCAGTGTCATCCCTGATTTGGCCCACATGTGGCCCGCATGGATTTCACGCAGGCCAGATGTGGGCCAGATTTGGGCCAACACTATGTTGCCGTCTGGTTTACCAAAGCATGTCACAAAATGAATAATTGCGATTATAGTAATATACAAGGCAATAATATGAAATATTAAGATTCTGTATTCCCAAACAGCAATATAGTGTTGGCCCAGATCTGGCCCACATCTGGCCTGCGTGAAATCTATGTGGCCCAGATGTGGGCCGGATCTGGGCCGACACTGCTTACTGTCTGGGCTGGGTCTGGGCTGTACAGTATAAGGCTCAGGTGTGGCTCAGATTTGGGGATTCTGGTTTACTTAAGGCTGAGAATTGGTACCAATAATAAAACCTCTTTTGGCCCAGTTCAGGGCCAGCTAAGGGTGATTAACTGGCTGAGATTCGGGCCGGTTATGGCCCATGTGTGGCCCGAGTCTTTAATCTAGTTCTGGGCCACTTCGGGGCCATCATCCTTTGCGGTACTTGGGCCGAGGGAAAAGTGATTGTGTGGCCTGGATCTGGGCCAGAAGACATTTGCTATGTGGGTCGTAGCTGGTGAAACATCTTTGTGTTGAATCACCCAATAATAAAATGTGACATTCTGTAGTTTTGTCTCATATTAATCTTTTAATCATATTTACAGATTTCTTGACTACACAGCAAACAGAACAATATTTTATTTACCAGTGGAGTTATGTAACAAAGTAAAAATACTTTATTACAGTACTTAAGTATGTTTGAGGAGTATCTGTACTTTACTTGAGTTTTTATTTTTCAGGCAACTTTTACTTCACTACATTTTCTAATTAAAGTGTATAATTTTACTCTGATACATTTCCTCTTAAGTATATTTGTTACTTACTACCAAATAGTCAGAAGAACAAAGACTGTAGGAAAGCAGGTTTGACGAATCAGTGGTCTGGCATTTGCAATTTAGATTCATAAAAACACCTTTGATCATGTGCAAAGAAGTGTGTGCTGTGCACAACCGTGGATGATTTCATGACATTTCCCACTCAAGTTGAGTCAGGGGTGCGCAATATAGCATCGTCAGCGATAATATGGTAAGTGTTGTTGTAATGATGTGGCACCAAATATCACCAGCCACATTGATTTATTAGTCTATTAAAAATCAAAATTCCATCCATTCTAAATTGTAGATGGCAAAAATCCTTTCTGTACGTTTTTTATATTTATATAATTTCATATAGGCCTAGTTAACTTAATCTGTTTCACACAAAGAGTACTGTTTTTCTGCAGATGCAAGAACATATTTAATAATAATTTTATGCAAGTTCATCAAAGCAATAAATGACTTACATTTTAGACATAATATAGCTTGTTTTTGCTCAATTCTGCCAACAAAAATAGTTCCAAACACAGTACAGGGGCCCGTTCTTCATACGTCGCTTATTACATCTGAGATCAAATGATCAAATTCACCTTACACATCCAAGATGATATCATCGTGCTAATCATGATCCGGCTAATTGGGTTCTTCGAACACACCTGTTGTGTATGATTAGTATCGCTGGATTGAGTTATCTGAGATAATTGCGCGTTCATGTGTTGGGGTAAAAGGGGATATGTATCAATACTCGAAACCATGATCAGCAGTGCAGCGATTGGCTGGTGGCAAGACGGCAATGTAATGACATCATATAATTTAAAATGACACCCGACGAAGAACTTGACAAATTTCTGGACTTTTATAAGGAAACAGCCAAGCAAACAAAACTACATAAATGTTATAATAGATACATGAAACAGATAATAGATGCATGTTTTTATTTTATTAGAATATTTTTCATGATTCCCAATTATTTATATTTATAATAGTTGTACAGTCTTTAAATTTTTATTTCAATGTAGAAATTATCTATTCATTTCATTTTATATTTGGACATATTTGTTACGTGACAGCATTAATGAAAGTTTCTTAAGGGTCAATATCATGTTATCTGCATCTCCTGCGCTCCATCAAGCCACTCTTATAATAGCAGTCATCACTCAAAATAATGCACGACCCTATTATCTGTATAGCATGTGTGTAAGACTCTAATACAATTATGAAGTAATAGTTTTATGACAAATAAATATTTTAGTGAGTAAAACTGGCTGTCTATAGTAGGCTGTTATGGACTACACAGCATTTTTATATTATTTTTAAATAATTTTTTTAATTATTATAATTTTAAATTATTGTCCCTGGATCAGTACGATGCTCTTGTAATAAAGTAGCGGTGGTAGCAGACATATTTTGAGTATCAGTTCTGGTTGAAAAGAAGCGATCTAATCCTGTTTACATGAAATAAGCCTGCTCCCGAGCAGGTTTAAGTTTACGGACCTGTTGCTGTGACAGCAGCTCCGGGATGAGCTTCGAAGAACCAAATGATCCAAGATCACGCCAAATCGTCAACATTCAAATCCAGCTAACTGAGTTAGCGACGTACGAACAGAGGTGGGTAGAGTACCCAAAAACTGTACTCAAGTAGAAGTAAAAGTACTTCTAGAAATATTTACTCAAGTAAAAGTACTAGTCTTGAATAGTTACTTGAGTAAGAGTAAAAGAGTATCGGGAAAAAAATCTACTCAAGTAGTTAGTTACTAGTTACTTTGGGTCATATATACTGAGCCTATTTTTATTTAGATATATAGATATAATGTATGTAATGTATGTGTGTGTGTATAAATGTATATATTTCATCAGCCTTTACTCCAATTTATGTAATTTATTATAAAACCCTGTCTGTTTACTTAAGTAACAGATATAGGTGTCATGCCATAACATATTTTTAATATGACTGACTTTATATTAAATGTGAATTTAACATTGAAAGTTAATGTGATATAAATATTGCTACTAATCTTTCATTGTTCAGAAAGAGAGCAAATAACATTTACATTATTAAAGATCATTTTCACTCACAGTCTAGAGTTCAATCACTCTCAGAAACTCCCATTAAAATCACTGAAACTGTTAACACTGTGAAATCAATATCTTAATTAAAGATTCGTACACACATCTGCACTTTGTTGTTTCTGACGAGAGAATTCGCCAGAAAGAGGTATTCAGTGAGCGAGTGAAGGAAGCACCGGCATTTTAGCGATGACTCATCGGAACACCTCTGATTGGCCAATGCTTTAATAAGCTCAAAAGAATCATGTGTGATTTGTTATAATGCGCAGCGCTGTAAAAACACATCTATCTCTGGCTCAGCGCCAGCAAGCAATCACAGATCTGAATTTAGCAGCTGATGTTATGACTTGCTGAACGTAGCCTACTCGCACAGGTGTGATTGTATTAAAATTAATAAAATCTTAATCGGCTATTTTTTGTCTTTTGGAAGCTGCATTCAACTTGACTCCCCTCTTATAAGCCACACACGTACAACAAACTAATGTCACAGTGGTATCGTGTAGCTACTGTAATGTAGCCCAAGTTATTACCTGTTTAACAGTAGACAGCACACGCGGTGTTCATCTAATAAGGATCTCCATCGCAAGCAATAGCCTTTGCAGATTTGCTTTCAATTCAGTGCAGTTCCATAGCCACGTTTTCAACGCTGCTGATGTTAAACGTTACAACTCTGAATGAACCACTTCAGACGCTCAGCGCGTGCGGTGCGGCAGATAACTGAACAACTCATTCAAACTGATTCATGAACCAATTCACTTGTTTGCCAATTGGTTTGATCAAGCCTTTGAACAGAATTGACTCAAAAGAATTAATCATTCGCGAATGGGCATCGCTCATTGCCCAGAGAAAAGTAGACGGCGCGTTTGGAATAAACTGAAGCATTTATAACATTTATTGCATTAAGATAAAGTAACGAGAGGAGCGTCGCCCACAGTAACGAAGTAAAAGTACAGATTTTTCCCCCAAAATTTACTCAAGTAAGAGTATAAAGTAATCATCTTTAAATATACTCCAAAAAGTAATAGTTACCCCAAAAAATTACTCAAGGAAATGTAACGAAGTAAATGTAACTCGTTACTACCCACCTCTGCGTACGAAGAACGGGCCCCTGTTTTGCGTCTCTGAGCAATGGACTGTGTTTACATAATGAATGAATCAGCTTTTTGAATGAATCGGTTGAATAAATGATTCACTCATTTACAAGGTCAAATGAGTTGTTTCTGAATGAATCAGCCATTTGAATGAATCGTTTGAATCTCAATGACTCACTCATTAACAATCACTTGCTGTCGCCTATCTGCAAATTCTTTAAGTTAACTGAATTGTTTTAATTTCACAATTCAAATTTTTTTTCATGTTTAAAATATTCCATAGATCAATGGCCCGTTCTTCGTACGACGCTTATTACATCCGAGATCAAATGACACATCCAAGATGATATCATCGTGCTAATCATGATCCGGCTAATTGGGTTCTTCGAACACACCTGTTGTGTATGATTAGTATCGCTGGATTGAGTTATCTGAGATAATTGCGCTTTCATGTGTTGGCTTAAAAGGGGATATGTATCGATACTCGAAACCATGATCAGCAGTGCAGCGATTGGCTGGTGGCAAGACGGCAATGTAATGACATCATATAATTTAAAACGACACCTGACGAAAAACTTGACAAATTTCTGGACTTTTACAGCCAAGCAAACAAAACTACATACATGTTATAATAGATACATGAAACAGATAATAGATACATGTTTTTATTTTTTTTGAATTTTTTTCATGATTCCCAATTATTTAGATTCGCAATTTATAATAGTTGTGCAGTCTTTACATTTTTATTTCAGTGTAGAAATTATCTATTCATTTCATTTTATATTTGGACATATTTGTTACGTGACAGCGTTAATGAAAGTTTCTTAAGGGTCAATATCATGTTATCTGCATCTCCTGCACTCCATCAAGCCACTCTTATAATAGCAGTCATCACACAAAATAATGCACGACTCTATTATCTGTATAGCATGTGTGTAAGACTCTAATACTATTATGAAGTAATACTTTTATTACAAATAAATATTTCAGTGAGTAAAACTGGCTGTCTATAGTAGGCTGTTATGGACTACACAGCATTTTTATATTATTTTTAAATAATTTTTTTAATGATTATTATTTTAAATTATTGTCCCTGGATGGTAGCAGACATATTTTGAGTATCAGTTCTGGTTGAAAAGAAGCGATCTAATCCTGTTTACATGAAATAAGCCTGCTCCCGAGCAGGTTTAAGCTTACGGACCTGTTGCTATGACAGCAGCTCCGGGATGAGCTTCGAAGAACCAAACGATCCAAGATCACGCCAAATCGTCAGCAAACAAATCCAGCTAACTGAGGCCCTGTTTACACGATGGGAAAACGCAGATATTTCCCTGCGTTTTGACCTGTCATTTACACGAAAAAGCCGTTTTTATCCCTGAAAACGATTATTTCTAAAAACTCCAGCCAAAGTGGAGATTTCTGAAAACGCCGGTTATGTGTTGCCGTGTCAACTGGGAGAAACAGGGTTTTAGGTTCTCAAACGTCACATTATGCGCCAGAAAATGCTTAACGTCATGTGAGCGCCCTATGTTTAGAGTTTGTTTGGGTAACGTTACTGTTTGATCATGGATGCTGTTAAGGTGTTACTCATTTTTACGTTTGTGCAAACGCTTTTGGTCTGTTTGCATTTGCAAACACAACTGCGCCATGTCTGTGTTGTTTTGAAAGGAACAGGAAGTTGCTCGATTTTGAGGATTCTGATTGGCTTGCATGGCTTTATCCTTCTCCCTACACTGCTGCCCATAGTTTTGGCATAGTTATGATGGCGCTCGACGGCGTATTTATGCGGGTTGATGTAAACGGCAACTTTTTTGAAAACAATGTTGTGTCCACGATGTTATTTTTGAAAACGGAGGGGGGGAAATATTCGTTTCTCTAAATACCCGGCTATGTGTAAATGTGGCATGAGTTAGCGACGTACGAAGAACGGGCCCCAGTTTTCAACGTTTTATGTTAAAAACAAAACATTAAGCTTATTCATGCATCTTTATCTGCAGTTTAAATGCATCCATGTCCCCTCTGAGATACATAAACTGTTTAAATACATGCTATTTCAGATGCAGATTCCAGAAATGTTTTCTTATGTTGGAATAAAGTATCGGAAGAAGTGCTTCTTATTCTTACCCCAAAATATAAAATGGAAGAAATAGTTGATACTGAACACAATCTTGCTACTCAAGCTGTGTATGAACATATACATATATATGTTTATACAACACTGGTCTTTACTGTTCCGATACTTATGGAGGGCACTGTTGCTTTATTTTAATTTTAATTTTAAATGCTTAACATTTTAAGTTAAGCATTAACTTAACATTAACTTAACAACAACTTAACTAAGGATGGCTGAAGCAAAACAGTCGTTCCGAAGCTTTGCGAGATCCCAAAGCGCAGATGTGTTGAAACACTGATCCGAAGCGTGATTCGAAACACCCATGTCACGTGACTATGACCAAACGAAGCCTCGAAGTGTTTCACTAATTGTTTCATCAGGTGTGGTCCGCCGAATCAGCGTTTGATTGGAACGGTCGGGAACAGACCACACAATCGCACATCTGTATAAAAGTGAAATAAACGCATTTTGACCTCGTGGGTTTTTGTGAGAGGAGTTTGACTTTGAGATAGCGGATTTTTGGTGATATAGTGACATAGTGTGATTTGATTAGTTATAGGCAATTTAGACTTACATTTAAATTTACACAACACATTGACTGAGAGGCTAGAGACAGACAGAGTATACATATAGTGACACATTAATAGATACATAGATATAAATATATATAGACAGCTAGATTAATAGATAGATACATATATATAGATAGATTACAGATACATATATAAATACATATATTATAGATAGATACATATATAGATAGATTATAGATACATATCTAGATACATAGATCGATTCATATATAGATAGATATATTTGGATAGATAGATAAAATGGAAGCTCCCCAGAAGAGATGCCGTACATCTGTGGTGTGGGAGCATTTCCATTTAGAAACCCCAAATAAAGTGAGATGTGTGTATTGTGATCGGCAGCTAGCCTACTGCAACAATACATCATCCATGATGCGCCATTTGAGGAGCACTCATCCTGCCATTTTGCAGGGTGCAGAGGATGGCATTCCCCCTGTACCTAGGCCTGCTACTGACACTGCTGGGCCATCTAAGCAAGGTATGCATTGTTTGGGATATAATTATAATTGAAATATAATTACAACCTTTTGGGACACTGTTTATAAAGTTTATAAGTTATATAAAGCACTGATTATAAACACTGGAAGGTCTCCAAATAATGAACCAGTAGGCTATACTTTTAATAGATGTGCACTAATTGAAGCTGTATTTTTCCAATGTATTTGTCTGAAAGTATGTTTTGTCTTCTCTTTTAAAAGTCAGACAGAGGGAATTGGATGAGGCTCTTATAAACATGGTGGTGAAGGATCTGCAGCCCTTCACCATCGTGGACGATGAGGGATTCAGGGCATTTGTGAACAAGCTTGATCCAAGCTATGTCCTCCCATCCCGGAAGGTGCTTAAAATAATGGTCAGCGAAAAGTACAACAAAGCCAAGGAGAAGTCAATGGAGGACCTACAAAAGGCCGAATTTGTTAGCCTTACAGCTGACATGTGGTCCTCCATTAGTGGGGTTGTTCAGATCCAGCTGCAAAGCAAAGGACAAGCTTGTGGAGATGCAGAGCTTGATGGGAAGACCAACTCTGAAACTGATACAGGAGGTTGACACGAGATGGAACAGCACATTTGACATGCTACAGCACTTGTATGACCAACGTGAACCAGTGGCTGCTGCACTTTCCAACTTAAACAATGATACTGCTCCCCTGACAAGTATTGATTATGACATTATTGAACAATCATTGTCAATACTGCAACCATTCAAACTCGCAACAACAGAGATGTCAGAGGAAAAGAGAGTGTCTGCTTCAAAGCTTATACCACTGTACAGGATGTTGCAGCACAAGCTTGCACAGAAAAAAGGAAATGCAATGCAGGAATCAACTGTTCAATTAGGTAGGCCACAATGACCATACTACCCATGTGATTGGCCATAACTGTCATATTATTGTCATTATTATAAATATGTGTTTCTCCTGTTTTGGCTCATAGGCTCACATCTGCAAGAAGGTCTGCACTCCAGATGTGGAGGTTATGAGAGTTTTAGAGCCTTGGCAGTGGCTACACTGCTGGACCCAAGGTTCAAAAATGTGGCATTTGGAAATGCTGCCAAAGCCCAGGAAGCTGAAAAGCATATCACACTGGAGTGTGCTTCACTGATGCGTTCAAACACAAATCCTGGTGAGCAGTTTCAGTCTGTGTTATGTTATGTAATCTGAATCATGTAATATAATATATCCTTCATATATGCCGTCAGTTTAGGATTTGTTACTAATTGCTGTTTTCATTTTTATTCAGACCCAGAAATGTCAACATCACACCCATCATCATCATCATCATCATCACCATCAACATCAACACCAGTAGAAACACAGGACAGTTTATGGGAACTTTTTGATACTCGCATCCATCAAACCAAGATGATACACAATGCTACAGCTGATGCCACAGTGGAAGTGAAAAAATACATCAACGATGCGTATTTGCCCAGAACTCATGATCCACTAACTTACTGGAAAGAGAGAGCAGTAATCTTTCCTCATTTGTATGTCCTTGCAAAAAAATATCTTTGTATGCCAGCAACAAGTGTCCCTTGTGAGAGGATTTTTTCAAAGGCTGGAGAAATTATCTGTAAAAAAAGAAGTAGGCTAAGTCCTTCCACAGCAGATAAATTAATATTTTTGAATAAAAATCTCTAAAAAAGTGAGACATTGTGGCTTGATTTCTTTTATAAATATTCATTTTTCATGACCAAAATAACATTATGCACAGTGAGGAGCCTATAGGTTACAAGCTTCACATATTAGAACATTATAATAATAAAAAACAACACATTTTTTTAATGGCTCGTCAAGGTTGTTTCAGATCAACACCTGCAAGTGACCACTAGGTGTCACCGTTGAGACGGGTGTCGGATTGATTCGAAGCCTCGAAACAATATGGCACATTTGGTTCAACTGTTTCATTGGTTCACGAGGCCTCGATTTTGCCATCACTAAACTTAACATTTCGCACTGTCAGGGATCGGGCAGTTCCAGTTCCTGCCAATCAGCCACGATCCAAGTCACCTGAGTATTAACCAGCCACACCTGCCACGCATTATGTAATCCAATCACAGACAGTATAAGAGCACTCACCCACACCAAAGATCCCCGTCAAGCCTCCAACAGGAACAGACTCTTCTCTCTTGTCTCCTGAAGCTCTACTTGCCAGACGTAACGTATACTCACCTTTTGGTGTTAAACTAACCTGCGTCTTTGCTCTGCTGCCCTCAGGACCGCTGATCATCAGCTCTGTACCGGTGATTCTATGGTCGCTGAAATCTCCTGTGATTCTCCTGATGTAGTTACTGTCTTTGGCATCTAAGGATAGAGAGAACGCCAGTGAGCGATCTTGATTGTGGCTTTGATGTTACAAGAACCTAGTGAACTTATCTGCCTGGATATTCCATTCCATGTGACACTCAGAGCACGTATATCTTTATTGGAGATTCAACAAGCACTTGAGGACACGGATTCACCGCACTTGTACTTATATCACTCAATAAATAACTGTTCTGAATTCACCTTACCTTTGTCTCCTGAGTATATCCTGACAGAAGGCTTGACCATAACAAATATAGGATGGTTTCAGCGCAGTCGGACGATAATGCAGAACTTCCATCGGTCACTTCAAGGAAGTGTTTGGACACTCGGTGGGAGATTCCTCATTCAGCGATCCGCTCCTTAATTTAAGACAAGGAAAACGAACCGTCTCAGAATACTCACTCGAATTCCGCACATTAGCAGCAGCTAGTGGATGGAACAAGAAGGCCCTTTTGACTGTCTATAGAAGAGGATTAAATTCTACCCTCTGTCTCCAACTGGCCATTTATGATGACACACTTGGATTGGAAAAGTTATGCAACAAGCTCATCGTGTTCATCTGAGATCCCAATCCTGCTACCGTGAAAAACTTTCAGTTGAGAATACTCCCCGCCATAACATTCCAGAGAAAGCTCCTGAACCACCACCCGAGAAAATGCAAGTAGATTCCCAACGGTTATCTCCGGAGGAACGTACTCAATGAAGAGAACATAAATTGTGCTTGTACGGTGGGAGTGGTGATCATCTCATACGTACCTGTCCATCTCGGCCTCCACGTTTAGTGGTGAGTTCGGTTCTTCCTCAACACTCCATTTCTAATACACTAACCATTTCTGTGACTCTGAAGTATAGAGGGCTCCATGTAAACGTTACCGCCATTGTTGATCACGGATCAGCAGGAAATTTAATTTCAGGAAAACTCGTTACGACTCACCATCTCTACAGGGTTCGAGTTCCACAACCCTACTCCATCTACGCAGTCACCTGAGTATTAACCAGCTACGCCTGCCACGCATTACGTAATCCAATCACAGACAGTATAAGAGCACTCACCCGCACCACAGATCCCCGTCAAGCCTCCAACAGGAACTGACTCTTCTCTCTCGTCTCCTGAAGCTCTACTTGCCAGACGTAATGTATACTCACCTCTTGGTCTTACACTAACCTGTGTCTTTGCTCTGCTGCCCTCAGGACCGCTGATCATCAGCTCTGTCCCGGTGATTTTCAAGATTTCAAGAGTTTTATTTGTCACATACCAAATTATATATAGCATACATAACCAGCAGTGAAATGTGAGTCAGGTCCGCTCCATGGACAGTTCAATTATTAAAGAAAACAACACAGATGGAAATGTACATAAATATAGCTATGTAAGAATGAAATAAAAGTAAACAATAAAAATATAAGAATAAAATATAAAAAAGATGTATATTGTAGAATTAAATAGAACGCAAAATAATGTGCATGAATGTAAACTGAAGTCTTAAATATTAAGATGTACAGGGATGTACAATGTGCATATATGCATTTTACTGTGGTCTTAAATATAAGATACACAGGAATGTACAAGAATCAAATGTGCAAACATGGTGACACTGTCAGTGTGTCTATGTGAGGTAGTGAATAAAATGGAAAAGATAAAGTGAACATTAAGTGGAGGCATGAGGATGTTAAGGGGCTGGTTAAGAGTTTAGGAGCCTGATGGCCTGGGGGAAGAAACTCCTCCTGAGTCTCTCGGTTCTTGCCATCAGGCAACGGTAGCGCTTACCAGATGGCAGCAAAGTGAAAATATGGTTACTAGGGTGGATGGAGTCCTTGATGATTTTAGAAGCTCTACTTCTGCAGCGTTTGAGGTAGATGTCCTGTAGAGAGGGGAGAGCAGACCCTGAGATGCGCTCAGCTAAGCGCACAACTCTCTGCAGTGCTTTGCAGTCATGACTGGAGCTGTTCCCATACCACACTGAGATGCACTGAGTCAATACATTTTCTATAGCCCCAGAATAGAAAGTTTTCAGGATTGCTGGTGAGACCCTGAATTTCCTCAGCTGTCGCAGATGGTACAGTCTTTTCCTGGCTTTATTAACCTGAGTTTGAATGTGAGTAGTCCAAGTGAGGTCCTCGGAGATGTTTACACCAAGGTACTTGAAGCTGCTCACCCTCTCCACAGGGGTCCCGCTGATCATAAGAGGAGTATAGGGCTGCTGCTGTTTCTTCCTGAAGTCCACAATCAGCTCTTTAGTTTTGCTCACATTCAGAAAGAGACAGTTGTCCTGGCACCATGATGTTAATTTCTCTACCTCATCCAAGTATGCGGTCTCATTATTGTTGTGAATGAGGCCCAGAACCACAGTATCATCAGCAAATTTGATTATAGATGTTGAGCTGTGCGAAGACACGCAGTCATGTGTGTAGAGAGAGTAGAGCAGGGGACTCAGGACACAGCCCTGAGGGGCTCCTACGTTCAGGGTGATGGAGCTGGAGGTGTACTGGCCTACTTTCACCACTTGAGGTCTGCCGGTGAGGAAATCAAGAATCCAGTTGCAGAGTGAAGAATTCAGGCCGAGGTCAATGAGTTTAGAAGCTAGCTTTAAGGGGACTATAGTATTAAAAGCTGAGCTATAGTCAATAAATAGCAGCCTTACGTAGTTCCTGTTATTGCTGTCAATGTGTGTGAGAGAAGAGTGCAGGATGTGAGAGATGGCATCATCAGTGGATCTGTTAGGGCGATAGGCAAACTGAAGAGGGTCCAAAGTATCCGGTATGGAGGAGCAGATGACGTTTTTAACCAGTCCCTCAAAGACCTTCATGACTATTGATGTGAGGGCAACTGGACGATAGTCATTCAGACAAGAGGGTTTATTGTTTTTAGGCACAGGGATGATGACCGATTTTTTGAATGAGGTGGGAACCACCGATGTAGCAAGAGACTCATTAAAAATGGATGTAAATAAAACAGCGAGCTGATCAGCGCAGGACCGCAGAACACGGCCAGAAATCCCATCAGGTCCGGCTGCTTTCCTTACATTCACTCGCTTTAGTGCCCTCCGAACCTCGTCCTCCGACACGGTGATCGCATGATGATCGCTGATCTGACTGCTG